>NC_037303.2:4974682-5281382 GCF_000002775.5 Populus trichocarpa
GACCTATTCAGGGGAAGAAGACGCCGAAGTAGCAGGACATTGGTTGAGGAAGGTAGAAAGGGTCATAGATCAGATGCAAGTGCCAGAGGAAACTCGAGTAGACTGTGTGACCCAGTTGTTAACAGAAAGTGCCCACTCCTGGTGGGAGACTATTAGAGAAAGAAGGGCAGGAGAAGAATTAAGGTGGAAACACTTTCGAGAAGAATTTGAGGAGCGGTACTACTCCTGGCAGCACCGAAAAGAGAAAGAACAGGAGTTCCTGGATCTGAAACAGGGGAATATGACCGTCCTGGAGTATGAGAGGAGGTTTCAGGACTTATCTATTTTTGCCACCACCTATCTTCCCACTGAGCATCATCGGGTAGAACGGTTTCGGGAAGGGCTCAGGCAGGAGCTGAAATTAATTTTGGTGGCTATGCAGTTTCAGTCGGTCCGGGAGTTAGTGCGAGCTGCTCAGGGCATGGAAAGAGTAATGAATGACACCCCAAGGTTAACAAGTGAGCAGAGTCAGACTACGGGATTCAAAAGAAGGGATTTCATACCTCCTATGGGAAGGAATCCTCCTATGAAGAAAGGAAGGAGCGGGTCATCATTCGGGCCACTCCCGAAAAAAAGGGGGAGTTTTATTCATGGTGGGAGTTCAGGAGGTGCTAGACACGTTAATGCTGGGGTATCCGTGGGAGGTCAGACCCGCCAGGGGACAAGTGTTATAGGGGGGTCCATGGAGCAGAGGAGACCTGTCTACCCGTTATGTATGAGATGTAACCAGAAACACCCCGGGGATTGTTCAGCCACACCAGGAAGATGCTATATTTGTAGAGGGGAAGGACATCAATGGAGGGATTGCCAGTATTTGGAAAGGGGTTGTTTCCATTGTGGGGAAACGGGTCACAAAAAGAAAGAATGCCCGCATAAAGCCACGGAGGGAGTACAGGGACAGGGGATAACTACCCAAAGCCAACAACAGTCAGTGACAGTTGATCGGCCCGTACGACCTACTCAGTCAGGGACAAGTGCCAATAAAAGCCGACCCAGATTCCAGGAGGAAAGAACTCGAGGCAGGATATACCATATGACTCAAGAAGATGTGGGGGCAATGCCAGATGTCGTAGCAGGTACACTACAATTGGGTTTAATACAAGTTTATGCTTTAATTGATCCTGGGGCCAGTCATTCTTTTGTGGCCCATCGAATTATCAGTAATTTAAATGTGTTACCAAGTAGATTGAAGGTCGGGATGGTAGTTAGTACACCTTTGGGGAAAAATATAAACATTGATGAGGTATACAAGGGAGTAATACTATACATTGAGGGGGTAGAACTAAGGGTGAACCTCATGCCTTTAGAATTATATGATTTTGATTTGATTTTGGGAATGGATTGGTTGAGTAGATATAGAGCACAAGTAAATTGTTTCACAAAGACCGTAAGCCTCCAAGATGTGAGTGGTAAAAGGGTAGTATTCACGGGGGAGAGGAGGGTGATTCCAAACTCTATAATCTCGGTCATGACGGCCGGAAAACTGATTAGAAAAGGATGCCCTGCCTGGTTGTCTCATGTGAGAGAATTAAAGAAGGGAAGCATAGAATTAACAAATATGCCAGTTGTAAAAGAATTTCCAGACGTGTTTCCGGAAGAATTACCAGGACTACCTCCAATCAGAGAGATTGAGGTTTCCATTGAGACTCTTCCAGGAGTCAACCCTATAACACAAACCCCTTATAGAATGGCCCATATAGAACTAGCTGAACTGAAGATCCAACTTCAGGAGTTGCTGGACAAAGGGTTCATACGACCGAGCAATTCACCTTGGGGAGCCCCAGTGTTATTTGTAAAGAAAAAGGATGGTACGTTCAGGTTATGTATTGACTATCGTCAGCTGAACAAAGTGACGGTAAAGAACAAGTATCCGCTACCACGGATAGATGACCTGTTTGATCAGTTGAAGGGTGCGAGAGTATTCTCGAAGATAGATCTGAGATCGGGGTATCATCAACTAAGAATCAGAGAACAGGACATACAGAAGACTGCCTTTAGAACCCGCTATGGCCATTATGAATTCTTAGTGATGCCTTTTGGGTTAACTAATGCCCCGGCGGTATTTATGGACCTGATGAATCGAGTGTTTCGGTTTTATTTAGATAAATGTGTGGTGGTGTTTATTGATGATATACTGGTATATTCAAGCTCTTATTTGGAACACTAGAAGCACTTGAGGAAGGTGTTGGAGATATTGAGAGAAAATAAATTGTATGCAAAACTGGATAAATGTGAGTTCTGGCTCAAAGAGGTGATATTTTTGGGACATGTTATTTCAGCGGGGGAAATATGTGTAGACCCAGGAAAAGTGGAGGCAGTTCTAAAGTGGGAGAAGCCCACGAGTGTGACCAAAATTCGAAGCTTCTTAGGCCTTGCAGGGTATTATAGAAGGTTTATCGAAGGGTTTTCTACAATAGCATCGTCTCTGACCAAGTTGACTCGTAAAGAAGTAAGGTTTAATTGGTCAAAGGAATGCGAGGAGAGTTTTCAGGAGTTGAAAAGAAGGCTAACATCAGCCCCCGTTTTGGTCCTTCCTTCCGGAACAGAAGGGTTCATGGTTTACAGTGATGCCTCAAGAAGGGGTTTGGGATGTGTACTAATGCAACATGGGAAGGTGATCGCCTATGCTTCCAGACAGTTAAAGCCACATGAAGTGAACTACCCGGTCCATGACTTGGAACTTGCAGCAGTGGTATTTGCCTTACGAGTATGGAGACATTATTTGTATGGAACACAAGTCCAGATTTTCACCGACCATAAGAGTTTGAAGTATTTAATGTCGCAAAAGGAGTTAAACATGAGACAGAGGAGATGGGTGGAATTGATAAAAGACTACGACTGCGTAATTGACTACCATCCTGGCAAAGCCAATGTAGTGGCGGACGCCTTGAGTCGGAAAGGGAAAGCAGTGGTGGGTGATACAGAAATTACAGAACAAGAGAATTTGATGGAATTGAAAAAGATGGGATTGCAGTTAAGCGTGGGTCCTGAAGGGTCACTACTGGCTCATATAAAGATCAGATCAGTACTACGAGATAAAGTTCTAGAAGCTCAATTGGCGGATAAGGGTATAGGAAAAATGAAAGAAAAAATCAAGCAAGGCAAAGAGTTATCCCTTCAGGTTGTACCGGGAGGGTTGGTGGCAATGGGAAAACGAGTTTACGTACCTGAGAATAAGGCCTTAAAGGGTGAAATATTGAAGGAAGCTCATGAATCTCGATTTGCAACCCATCCCGGGAGCACCAAGATGTATAGAGATCTCAAAGAGTATTACTGGTGGCCAAATATGAAGAAGGAGATAGCAAAATATGTGTCAAGATGTGGGATATGTCAACAAGTGAAGATAGAACACCAAAGGCCGGCAGGGGAATTGTAACCGCTACCAATTCCGGAATGGAAATGGGAAAATATAGCCATGGACTTTGTAACCGGATTACCAAAGGGAAAAAGGGGCAATGATGCTATATGGGTAGTGGTAGATCGACTAACGAAGTCAGCTCTGTTCTTGCCCACCAAAATGACGGACCCCATAGACAAGTTGGCCAGATTATACGTGAATGAAGTGGTTAGACTACATGGAGTGCCCTTATCAATTGTGTCAGACCGAGACCCAAGATTCACCTCGAGGTTATGGTCATGCTTACAACAAGCTTTGGGAACCGAGGTAAACCTGAGCACGGCATTCCACCCCCAGACAGATGGCCAATCTGAAAGAACTATCCAAACACTTGAAGACCTTCTAAGGTCATGCGTGCTAGAGTTTGGGGGAAACTGGGAAGACTTGTTACCATTGGTAGAGTTCACGTATAATAATAGTTACCAAGCTTTTATTGGGATGGCTCCATATGAAGCCCTTTATGGGAGAAAATGTCGCACTCCGATATGCTGGGATGAAATTGGAGAAAGGAAACTCTTGGGTCCTGAAATGGTACAAATAACAACTGATAAAGTAAGAGTAATCAGGCAAAGAATGAAGGAAGCCCAAGATAGACAGAAGAGTTATTCAGATAACCGGAGGAGACCTTTAGAATTCCAAATAGGGGATAGAGTATTCTTAAAGGTGGCACCGTGGAAGGGCATCATTCGGTTTGGAATGAAAGGAAAGCTTGCTCCGAGGTACATTGGCCCATTTGAGGTGATAGCTAGGATAGGGCCGGTTGCTTACCGCCTGAAACTACTGGCACACCTAGAGAAGATTCACAATGTATTCCATGTATCACTATTGCGGAAGGCGGAAGTGGATCCTTCCCGAGTGCTACCTCCAGTTCCTATGGAAGTAAAAGAAGACTTGACACTCGAGACCAGGCCAGTCAAGATCATGGATCGGAGTGAAAAAACATTGAGGAATAAAAGAGTACCACTAGTCAGAGTGTTGTGGAGAAACTCACAAATTGAGGAAGAAACGTGGGAGAGAGAATCAGAGATTAAGGAAAAATACCCCCACCTATTCTTTGAGTCAGGTAAGCAGTTTAAATTTCGGGGACGAAATTTTTATTAGGAGGGGAGAATGTGAAGCCTAAAAATAAAGTATGCAAAAAAAAAGGGGGGAGTTTATAATAATTTTTTAAAAAATATGGTTATATATATATATATATATATATATATATATATATATAGAAGGGGCTAAAATAAGAAAAAGGGAGAAAGATGGGACCAAAATGAATTAAGAAGAGATGGGACTATAAATACCCATCCCTTCTCTCATTCATGACCGGGGAGGTAACAAAAGGAAAAGGGGAGGGAAAATTTTCAGATTTTCCTTCACCAAGCCTAAGAGAAAACACCTAAATTTCTATCTACACAAACCTTAGATTTTCTACGTGGGGAGACAAACTGGGGCAGGAGATTTGCAAGAAGAAAAGGTGATAGAATTTCTAAGAGAAGAGGGAGTGGGAGGCCGGCTGCTTGTAGAGAAGAAAGGGGTTAGGAAACTTTAATCAAATCAGAAATCAAACCTAAATTTTCCTCCAGGTATGAAGTTCTAAACCAATTGGGAAAGCCAAATTAAATTCATGCAAGAATTGTGCATTAATTTGAAGTTTGAAAGATTAGGGTCCTTGAGTAAAATTTGGGGAAATGTGGAATTGATTGGAACTAAATGAGTTGAGCAGCATAGGTTGCCTAAAAAGGATGGAATTATGCAAAGAAGATTTCAACAAAACCAAAGACCATGGGGAAATAGTGGTCGGCCATGGGATTGTTAGGAAAGAAAGGAAATTGTGATAGTTGCGTTGTTTTCCTTATTGCAAAATTAAAACAGGTTTCAGGAGGTGAATAATAAGGAAATGTGGTGATTGAGTGTATATATATATATATAAAAAAAAAGAGAGAGAGAAGGAACTGATTTAAGGACCGGCCACTGGAGGGGAAGAAAAAAAAACAGAGGAGAACGTATGACTCCCCTGTTAATTAATTAGGTGTGTTGTTGTAGTGTAGTTACAAATTGTAACTTATAAGGGAGAGGAACCTACGTTCCAGGTAAGGTGAAAATATGGCTGAAATTGATGGGGAAGTAGGATTGGAAATAAAAATTGTAGGTACCTTCTCCATTGACAAAACAGGGCAGATTCGTTGCCCTGGTTCCTGAGGGAATTTGGACCTGAAGATGATAGAATCTAGGGAGGGTCCATTCATAGAAGTTGTAGCTGGGAGTGTTAGCTTTCCAACGAGTCCGACCCCGCCTAATTTGGAGTCCTAGAACTCCAGATACAAATGAAAATCTGAGGAGAGGTCAAGCTGCCACCCCTGTTGGCAGTTTCGGCCAAGTCGATAAAACGACGAAATTTAGCCGTATTAAGGGTAGAATTTGTCTTCTCGCCCTTCATAAAGTGTGTCTTGATCTTAAAAAGAAGAAAAAAAGAGAATAAACTGTGATCAAAATTGAATTCATGATGTCCACTTGGACTATAAATGGGCCGAAAATGTGAAAGGATAATAATGAGGAATGTAAGTGAGAAAAAAAAGATTGGTAAAAGAGAAATGAGTATTATTGCCATTGTTGTTGTTGTGTTGTGATATGTGGACTAATATGGAATAATGATGGGTGTTTGTGGTTTCAGGAGGAACCGCGGGAGGAGTACAACAACAACAGGGGAACGCAAGTCGAGCGTCTACAGCAGGTAGGTACTCGGTACCTATATCTCCTCTTGTTAATAATTATTTTAACTAACTATTGAACTATAAAAAATTTGGTGCGTATTGAGGAGGAAAAGAAAGGGGGAAAGGAAAGGTGAAATGGTGGGAAAATAGAAATGGAGGACTAAATTTAAATTATAGGTCCTTTTGGAGGAAATGAACAGTAACAACGAATTTTGATAATGATTGTTTCTCGAATTTGATTAGCCTGTCCCTGATATGGGAGGCTAATGATGTTAGCCAAGCTGGTTAACATCGGCATTACCGGTACATGGGAGGAGAAATATATAAAACTTGATTAACTATTCAGGTTCAGAATAGTTAATGATATCGGCAGGTGACGTCGATATCGGCAAAATTTATAAACTTGATTAACTATTTGGATTCAGAATAGTTAATGATATCGGCGGGTGACGTCGATATCAGCAAAATTTGTAAACTTGATTAACTATTCGGATTTAGAATAGTTAATGATATCGGCGGGTGTCGTCGATATCGGCAAAACTTATAGACTTGATTAGCTTTCCGAGGTGAAAGCTAATGATGTCAAGAATCCTTGACATCGGCATACCCGAGGACCTCCTAAGGTAGCATAGAACAGTGATTAACTATTTCGGTTAAAAAAAATATTTAATGACACCAACGGTCGTGTTAGTGTCGGCATTTTCATGAATCTGATTAGTTGACCCCAGGATGGACAACTAAAGACACTAATGGAGGTCGTTAGTGCCGGTATAGTCTTCCTAATGCGGGGAGAAGTAGTTAAAGAAAATAAACTGGATAATCCTCAAAAGGGATGGTGGTGGTGTATTGAAATTGCATATGACTTAAGTAGGTGGACGTGCTGTATAAATTTTCTTCCGTGAATTGTTTGTATTTTAGTTATTTTTAATTGTATGGAAAATTTATGTTTTGCAGGTCCCTCCCATTCACGTCAGAAGTAGAATTTAGGTTCCTTATCCCTTTTGTATAAGATAGGAACTTAGGGATTTTCATGTAATTTTGTTATGCAGCAAACATGTAACCTGAACAGAATAGTATACTCCTTATATTATTTTGTTTTTGGAATAATAATGTATTAATCTATACTCGGAAAAATTATAGCGTAATAGCTTATGTTCAGAATGCTAAACTGTGTTGTGCTTATATATGAAATTTCAGTGCTTGGATGGTCCTTTTAATTAATAATTTATGCATGTGATATGAGATGGAGATTGAGAATGAAGATTTGTCCTAAGTATATTCTCGAATGAATAAAATGATTGAATGTACCAATCATGGATGTGATTATGGGTGGGATGTGATTATAATTGTGTGCAGGAAAAATTGTCGATAACTTGGGATCTCCCGGTATAGGGGAGACTCTGCCGAAATTTCGTTAGAAATTTCAGTGAATTTAACCAAAAAAAAAAAATTGCTCCATTTGCCCTTTATGTAGGAGTTAAACGATTATATATATATTGATTGAAATTTTTTTTTAGGTTGTTACAGTGGATGTCGGGTCAGCTTACGTGTACCTCGACTAATCTCTTGAGACCCTGAAGTTAACGACCAGGTAAACCTCTAGTAGCTCTGAGGTTTGTGGCACTCGAACTTATAACTTCTAGGGATCAAACCTAAGACCTAACCAGTTAAGCTATACCCCTCAAGTTTGCAATTTGCTTTTTATATATTAGCACATTAAAATCATTAAAAAATATTTAGAAAATATTAATTTAATGATTTTTCAAGTGAAACACGTTCAAAAACAGAATATCACACTCTCAAACACTCATTTAATTTGGCCTAATGGGTCGATCTTGGATCTCACTTAGGTTGAGTATTAAAAAAAGAAACTGGTGAAAGTTGACCCATCAAAACCGAGCAACCAGTCAAAACCCGATTTGATTTTTTCTTTTTAATTTTCAAAACAACACAATTTTAATTTTTTTTTAAAAATATGAAATAAATCATTTTGATTGACTCGAGTTAACCAGAGTTATTCTTCACAACTCGTGACCTGAGTTGGGCCAAGTTTAATAACTTTTGAATGGTTTGACAAAAGAAAAAAAAAAGTCTAGGTTGTTGTATATAAAAAAAAAATTCTCTCCGTTTCTTTCTAACGAAGACTGGATTACCACGCGTGCTCTGCTAGGAGAAAATTTTTGGAATGTATTTTTGATTTAATTATATGATAATAAAAATAAACAACCAATAAAATTATGGAAGGAAAATGTTTTTTTTAATTTTTTTTTCTAATTCATGTAGTTTTTTGTTGTTTTGACAGTATAATAGTTTTTCTTTATTAACAACATAGTTATTAAACACAAAATAACATTGTTTGACATAAAACAAGCTATTTTTATGAGAAGTATTGTTTTTTAAGTAAAAACTCATTATGATTATACAATAAAATTTTAATTAAAAAATTAAAAGTCATGTCTAAATATTTTGTATACAATTGAATAAAAAAGAATAATTAATATTAAAAAATTATAATAAAAAGTAAAAAAGTTTGAAATTTTATTTTCATGATAACATAGTAGAACATAGTATTTTGAAATTTTAATAATTGTATATTCATGATCACATAGTTCATTAAACACAAAACCTATAATTTTATTTGAAAATAATTTCAAAATCAAATTATATTTAATTGAATAATATCTTAAATATAATTTTATTTATATTTATTTTATTCAAAATTTAAGAAAAAAAACTAAAGAAAAATATGAAAAGAGATCACACATATAGGCATGGAAGGGTGGGCAATTGCATCTGTCCAATATAAAAAAAAATAATAAAAAACATAAACATGTGGAAGGGTAAACTTACATGTCTAGCTTTTTTTTTATTTTTTTTTAATATGTGGACAAAACATTATTCACCCTATTTTTTAAAATAAATAGATGATATGTGGTTAATTTGTTAAGATTTTGGCAAGTTAGGGTCTGAGTTTTTAAGATCTATTTTCTAATTTTTTTTATATTAAAACACCCAAGAAAAAGAACCTTATCAAACTTACTTTCAACTTCAAAACCTTTAAATGATCAAGAAAATCTATAATTAAATTGAATAAAACAAATTCCTAAGTCTCTGCCTATTTTTTCCAATAAGATAAAATTCAAAAATATCTTAACAACATGTCGCTTGATAAGATGTATATATTGATATCAAAATTAACTTTATATGGCCAGAATATAGTCAACCAATCTCTTTCTCTCTTCTTTTATTTTCAAATAATTTTCTCTCTCCTGTCTTAAAACTAATCTATTGAGATTTTAAAAAAGAAAAGTTTAGGACCTAAATATAAGATGCTAAAATCAAAGAAGATAAAAAATAGTAAATAGAGACTTTTGGATGAAAATGAACTTTTTCATGCAAAAATGAAAAAAAGAAGAAGACATGTTTGTTTAATTTGATCTTTCTTTTTTTAATTGTTTTTATACCTTAAATTAAATTATAAAAAATTATTAAACACCTTGAATTTACAAGAATAAAAAAATAAATAAAAAAATAAATCTCAATATATGAAATATCACTCAATATAATATGCAAGGATGAAATTGAAAATGAATGAAGTGTAATGATGAAAATGAAAAATAAAAAAAATAAAAATGTTCACAGAACAGTGCCATCAACAAAATTTAGATAAATAAACAGTAGTGCACATTTAATAATGATATTCTTTAGTTGCTTTTCACTCATAATTTTCTCACGCGATGTTGCATACTAGTTTTCAAAATTATTTTTATTTAGTTCTTTTACAATTCAAGTAGATGCGTACATCAAAGACAACAGTTTGAAATATGGATGAAAAAAATATTTTTTTTATATGAATTTTTTTTTATTCATGTATTTTTTAGTTTGAACAAAAATAATTTTGTATCGGCACCATAGTTTTTTAATAAAAGGAAACATTTTAAAAAAAAAGTAAGAAAAAATAGTAAACATTGAAAGTTGTCATAGTGTTAGCCTAAGAGGTTGGGCTTGCGTGTGGGGCCCTGTAAGGTTAGGCCTGTACTTCTAGATCTCTTTTTTATTTTTTTTATTTAATAAGATGGATGACATGTTATTTATCGTATTATTATTTTTTTAAAAAAAAGAAAATAGATGATGCATCTTGTCTATTAGTAATTTTGGCTGTTGGAACATGTAATTCCGAGTTTTGGGACCTCTAAAACTCATTTTTCAATTATTTTTCATTTGAAAACATAAAAGAAATCACAAGAACCTCAACAAACTCATTTTTAACCTTAAAATACCCTTAAATCTATCAAAAATCCCAAAATTAGATCGAACCAAATAAGATTTATTGAGCTTTGATTTTTGATGACATGAATGGTAAAAAAAAAAACACTTTAATAGAGCTTTTATTGTCAAATAGAACTCATTGACACTAAAATTAACTTTTTTTATGGCCATAATGCGACAACATGACCTATTTTCTCTCTCATCTCTTATTTTTTGATGACCTTATCTCTCATCTCAAGTTTTAAAGAATGAAAATATAAAACAAATGAAGTTTATGAGTGAAACATGAAACCCTACAAACGAGGACCAAGTTGTAATTTTCATGAAAAAAGATTGTTTTTTTATATATAAATTTGGTTCTTGTGATTTAACTTATTTTAAATTGATAAAACTAAATTATTATTTTTTTCCAAAATCAAACATCGATTTAATTCCAAGATGTTTTTTTTAACATTGTTAATAAGATGAAGTATGTGAATCAAAATAAATCATTGGACTTAAAACCAAGCAAACATAAAGTGGAAGGATGAAATTAACAAAAAAATAACTGAACAAATATTCAATGAAAAAAAAAAAGAGGTGCTGGACTTAAAGCATACTGCTTTAGTGGAATGAAGTTTTTTTCCATTCCTCTTTTAGTTTATTTTATAACTAGATTTGTGGGCCCGTTGTGCATTTTCTTGTTGGTTAAGAAAAGATGTCTGAGCGATGCAAACATGTTTTAAAGAAGTAAAACAAATATAATTCGGGGCATAGACTCAACTAAGCAAAAAAAAGCTATAATCTAATCAAATAATAAAAGAACAAACAATAACAATTAATGGACCAATTTAAACAAAAGAGTAATGGGAACTTGCAAAACAAATAGCGGTCATCGAAACAAAAAAGGGCGATGAAGCAAAGATTCTAGCCATTCAATGAAAACAAAACTAAAAAAAGGAAAAATAACATTGACTTGTGAAGTGAGCATGTCAAATATGCAAGTTAGGCCATGTGAATAGGATAAGGAAACAACAACAAAAAAATATGAAGTTCGATTTCAAACAAATCAATCGTAGAAGGATGAAATTGAAAAAAAAGGAATTAGGTAAGCCAATCAAACTCTACAATCCAGATAATACGAATAAGATAACCCGATAGAAGACAAATAAAAAAAGATTACGAAGCTCAATTTCAAAACAATTCAATACTGAAAGATGAAACGTAACAAATATAAAGTTTTTTTTAAAAAAAAAAATCCTAAAAAAGACCTGAGCCAACTTAGCCCAACTCATAGTCTAAGTAATGGGACCAAGATAAAAAATAGAAATAAAATTAAAAAAAATCATGAAACTCAATATCAAAAAACTTTAACCTTAAAGGATAGAACTAAAAAAATGCTCAACCAATTTAATGTTCAAGGATAAATAAAAAAATCAATTTAAAAAATCTGGCAAAGTAAATTCAACAAAGAACAAAAAATAAAAAGAACCAAGATAACCCGAGTCATTTTCAAAGAATTTTTTAGAAAGCAAAAAAAAAAAAATTCAAATCTCCAATTGAATAAATGTTGAAGGATGAACTTGAAAAAACATGAGTTTAAAAAGAAAACCAAGTAAACCCATGGTGAATCTCATAAACCTGTGTTAATGTCTAAAACTCGCAACCCATGAAATCTTAGACCCGAACTCAATCAAGAAGCTCAATTCTCAACCAAATCAAATTTGATAGGAAAAAAAACTTAAGGAGTATGAAATTATAAGAAAAAAATCAACTTTAAAAATTATCTCAAATAAAATAAATAGCAATTAAAAGAATTGAGGACCAAATATAAAAGATTAAAAAAAAATAAAGGGGAGTGAAATTGATAAATAATTCTAATTTTATAAATTATTTTAAATAAAACAACTAATAATTAAAAGAACACGAATCAAATCTAAAAAAATAATAAATTGAGAGGTTGTTTTGAATTTTTAAAGAAAAAAATATAAAATAAAAAAATCATCGATATCAAAAGTCCATTAGCCCTATGTTTCTCCTTTTAACAAAAAAAGACTTTAAGATGATTCAAACATCGCTCTCAAAGGCAATAAATAGTTGGCAATAGTTGATCACCATAAATATCCTTAAATCAATCTGGTATTAATAAAAAAAACCTTAAAAAAAAGTTTGGCAGATTGTGTTTAGATACACAATAATTTCACGAGGAGAAGAGCAATTTTGTTATTAAACTATTACGTTATGTGTGCGGGTGCAGGGTGCAGGTGAGGAGATTTAGTTTTTTTTTTAATATAATTATAATTCCAATTGCAATTATAATGTAATGTAATTATGTAATTGGAATGTAAGAGTATTCCTCGTCAAAACTCAAACGACCAACAACGCTAGGTAGGTGGGGTCCAAAGAGTGTCCAAAAAGGACCAAGATACTTTCTTTCTCCTCACTGACATCTCTTGCCATGGCAAACACCACATGGCTTCTCTACTACTTAACTCGCCGCCGATTCTCACCTTCTTTCAGGTCATTCTTCTTCATCCCCACATCCTTAGCTCTTTTTACTTCTCTCTTCATTCTCTTTTATATTTCCACTACCTCCACTCTCTTCTTTTCCAATCAACAACCATCCATACCTCACCTAAACCAACCACTTTTATCTGGCTCATCATCCATTCCTCAAATTAACATCAGCAATAGTGCTCAAAACCCTTTTGTTCATGTCTCCAATGTCAATCGCCTGAATGAGAATGACAGAGATGGGAGGGAAAGTCAACGGTCTTTACGGCCTCAATTTGGCTCCTCTGATGGTAAGTCTTCTTTGAAGCAATGTTTTTGTTTTGAAACTTGTTTGTTGATTTGAATTTTCTTTAGGGGCTGGGATTGTTTAGAATTAACTTATTTGATTGTTGAAGAAGGGTATGCGAAGTTTTAATGGCTTTTAGATAACTGAATTGTACTTTAGTTATCAAAAGAAAAGAAAAAATGTTTCAAGTTCAAAGCTTGTAGCCTTAAAGGATCGACTTGATTGACGGAAGAGAATCATATGCATTAATAAAAGTCTTCCTAATTATAATTGTCAAGTGGGATACTTAGTTCTGCTAAAACATTGAGAGCTGGGGTTTTTTTTTATTGAAATTTAGCTTTATGATTCTTATGATGTGAGACAATATTCCTAGTGCATTTCTTGAGTGGAATCTAACAGAAATGGCGACCCTTTTTGAGAATTAGAATCTTAATGTGACTCTACTCCATAAAAAAATGTTATCTTTTTTTGGTTCCAAGAGCTTATATATTCAATGTCTTTATACAATTTCTAGTGCCAGGTAGAAAATGAAATGTCCTGCATTTGATTAGGTTCCTTATTTGATACGAGTATTAGGTGACAATAATCTACCCTCAAGACCACAACTTCCTCTGATGTTGTTAAGTCACCTGAGGCTTTTCGAATTCTGCTGAGTTTTATCCTAAAAGAGCATTCTTTTTTTCTCTTTCGTTTGTTCTCTAAGGAGGTAAGGCCCTAGTAGATTTGAGCTTCATCATGTGTAAAATACAAGAGGTAACTTTGTCAGACACCAATCCCCTGATTATGCTCCTTCCTGCAATGTATGGGCATCCGGATGCCCTTTTTTTTGCAAGCAAAAGCATATATAACAATGATGGAACATAAATTTTTTTAATATTCAAGACCTGTTAAATATCTATGCAGACCTTTTTTTGATAGCTGATCTATGCGAACCTCTTGAAGCCTTCTTTGTTTCATCTTATGGAGTAGTATAGAGCGTAGGTAGCCCAATTCAAAAATTTACCACTGCCCATCTTCTGTTTTATGGTGTCAATTTTTGTTTTGGTCATAAAAATAAAACTGATGGTGGGAGTTAATTTCTAGTATCAAGTTGTTTAAGCAACCAAAACTATGAGCAGACTTGAACACTAAGGGGATTCATTATGATTCAGGCACCAGTATTTTTTCTTTCAAACTTGCACTTCATTTTACATGATAATGTCACTAGTTGGACCTGCAGTTTTTCATAAGCTCGGTAAATTAGAAGTTAGAAAGAATTTGGGAACCTAATTTGTGGGTGGAGTTTCCAATTTGGTTTATCATTGCTTGGGCTCTTAAATTGTAAAGGCTTTTCTGTGGTTCAACCTCATTATTTATTATCTAGGAGGTCAAACAACTTGATATGGGTTGGGTTAATGGGAAGTTTGAAGATTGTTGAGTTGGTCTCTATGAAGTTCTATTTCTTAACTTCAGGATCTGGAAAATGCTGGTTTCTATTGTTCAGGAATCTATGTGAACAACGAGCTGTTCCATGATAAAGATATCTTTCTGGAAGACTATAAACAAATGAATAGGAGCTTTAAGATATATGTTTATCCTCACAGGCGAAATGACCCGTTTGCAAATGTACTTTTGCCGGTTGATTTTGAACCTGGGGGCAATTATGCCAGTGAAAGTTACTTTAAGAAGGCTCTTATGAAAAGTCATTTCATCACAAAAGATCCAGCGAAGGCAGACCTTTTCTTTCTTCCCTTCTCAATTACAAGGTTGCGGCATGACCCTAGAGTTGGTGTAGGAGGTATCCAAGATTTCATCAGAGATTACATCTTAAATATAAGTCGGAAGTACCCATTTTGGAATAGGACAGGTGGAGCTGATCATTTCTATGCTGCTTGTCATTCCATTGGGCGGTCAGCAATGGAGAAGTCAGAGGAAGTAAAATTTAATGCCATTCAAGTGGTCTGCTCTTCAAGCTACTTCCTTTCTGGATACATTGCTCACAAAGATGTCTCCCTGCCACAGATTTGGCCTAGACAAGGAGATCCTCCTAATCTTGCATCGTCAAAAAGGTGAAACATAAGCTTTATTCTGGTTGCCTGCTTCTGATTTAAAAAGTATGCATGGACTAGTTGTAGTTGTGAAATTGCTCTTTAGCTAGCAAAGCATGCATGGGAATTTGAATTGCAATCGCAAAAGTACATTGGTGCGATATAATTGCTAGGTTTCTTTCCCCGGATGTCACCTAAGTCAGGTTGTGAAATGTGATTACAGGAAGAAACTTGCTTTCTTTGCTGGATCAATCAACTCCCCAGTCCGTGAAAGGCTTCTTCATTCTTGGAGAAATGACTCTGAAATCTTTGCCCACTTTGGTCGGCTCACAACACCTTATGCTGATGAGCTACTTGGAAGCAAATTCTGCCTCCATGTCAAAGGCTTTGAAGTAAACACAGCTCGTATTGGAGACTCACTATATTATGGTTGTGTTCCAGTTATCATTGCCAACCACTATGATCTTCCATTTGCAGACATTCTGAATTGGAAGAGCTTCTCAGTTGTTGTTGCCACTTTAGATATTCCATTGCTTAAGAAAATTCTTAAAGGAATAAGTTCTGACCAATATCTGATGTTTCAAAAAAAGGTACTAGAGGTGCGAAAACATTTCCAGTGGCACTGCCCTCCAGTTGATTACGATGCGTTTTACATGGTGATGTATGAACTATGGCTTCGACGGACTTCTGTGAGGGTCTCATTGCCAGTGTCTAAGAACCCTAATCATTGATTAAACATTTCGTCGACAGTGATTCAGCAGCTCCCATGGCATTGAGAATTTGTATACATGTCCAATTTCTTTAATTGCTAGAGAAGCATGCATGATTTTTCATGACTTCCTGCAAAATTCTTAGCATATTTCATAATGTATAAAAGAATCCCTTGTATCGTACCGCATCTGCTCTTTCAAAATTCAACCTGCATGTTTTTGTATAGCTGACCAACTCCATGATCACAACATCAGCAACTTAACAGCTTAACTATTACCACATCAAACTTACAGTTACATGGTTAATTGAAGAAAAGAACGTTGAATTCGAGGACTCAATTAAACACAGTTTATAGACTTCCTCGAATATAATTTTTATCTTCACTTTGTTCACATGAAATGAATGTCTGTGTGTATATATTAAACAAACTCCTGTCATCGTTTTTCTTCCTTGACAATAGAAGAATATCACCAAACCCGGAATTGATTACGTCTATCAATAATTAAATTAAATCAAAATTAAAAGAAATTTAAAAGATATGGGAAAACACTGCTTATCCATTTACAAATATTAGAGATTGCAACAATGTTTTTCTTTTTTTTTTCTCCTTTAAGTTTTTTCATCTAGTCATTGAATTTTTTTTTTATTTTATCTTTATATATTGTGTTGACTAAGAATTGTGCTTATAATATATTTCTCTTTATTTTTATAAAATTATCATGGTATCAAAAAAAAATTTTAATAGTAGTTTAATGCTCATTTTAGCAAAAAAAAAAAAGTTTGGTTTTATAGCTTGCAGAGAATTAAAAAAGGAGGGACCAAAATTGACAATGAGGTAGAAATACAAGTTTTTTTTATCCTTTTATTACATTCTTCATGAGACACCTTTTCTAAAAATTTTACCTGCAAAATTTTTTCATTTTCATTTATGGTCCATTTAGAGTGAAACTGCTACTTTTATTCATTCATATTTGAGTCCCCAAGAATGAAATGAGAGAGAGAGAGAGAAACCCGTTGGGTTATGATATTTTAAGAATAAAAAAAGCCGAAGGTTATTGTGTTCCTCTTGACGAGAGATAATACTGGAAAAAAATAAATAGGGGTTGAGAAAGATTTTTTTATTTAAGTTTATGTTTTTGAACTAATTTAAAAGTGTTTTGAGTTGAAAAATTAGTCCATTGAGATTTTAAAGTTGTTTATTAAGTGTTTTTAAATAAAAATATGTTAAAAATGATTTTATAGGTCTAAAAATCCTGCTCTGATTTTTCAACTACCTCTCCAATGGTTAGAATCTTGACAAGCAAATAACATATTGTTTGTTTTATTTTATAAAATAAATAAAAAAGCAAACGACATGTCATCTATTTTTATGTAAAAAAAATAAGGTCGCGTGCGCAGACCTTTTTGGACCTGATTTTCTCCTCCCTCGGGCTATGAAATTTGACCCTATTTATAGGGGGTGGACGAGAGATATTTTATCTTTAATGATATCAAATCTTGTCTCTTGATTCAATCCGGAATGATCTTTTTGGTCTAGGTGCCTAGCCATTTTCTATGGGTACTTTTTTATTTTTTTAATTTTTATTGAAATACAGTATAAAAAATTATTGACATAGTATTTAAATTATAAAAAATTATCGACACTTTGTTTCCAATTAGTATGTACATGATATGCATAAATAAGAAATAAAATAATGCTCAGAAATATTCAATGAAAATATTTTTTTTTCTTTCAATTTTTTACATAATTTTATCATATTTATTTTTTTTTCCTTAATCACATATAAAATATTGAGATATTATTTTAATATTTAAATAAAAAAACTTCATTTTAAGATCATGATGGTTTTTATTTTAAAAACAGTCCTTGCAATAAAAAAAATACACTTTCAATAAAATAATAAAGAAATGCATTAATAAATAAATGAAGTTTAGATTAAAGAAAATATACTTCAATATTTTTGTTTATTGCCTTTCTTGTAAATGTTTCCTTTTTATGTATATATAATTGTTTAATTAAATAAAAAATAGATTCCAAAAACAAGGTTACTAAACCCGGTCATGGTTAAGATCTAGCTTATATGTTTAAGTGGGTTAGCTTGAATTGACCCGAGTTTATTCAAAACATTGTCGTTCTTAATATTGTTTTTATAAAAAAAATTAAAATGAGACCCTTTTTATATGTTTTTAAAAATAGTTAAATCAGGTTCTTGTTGAGTCAACCAAGTTACAGGTACACTCGCCATGTTAGATGAGCAATACCAAGTCAACTCTCACTCGATTTACATTGAAACCAAACTTGATTTAGAGGTCGGTTCAACAGGTCACCATATTAATCCAACAAGCTTAGCTAGATTTAATAATATTTCCAAAAACTTCCTCGCGATGGCACTTACTCAAGCAACTTACTAATATGATAATAACCTATACAAATATTTTTCAAATAAACTAAATGGGATTTTTAAATAGTGTTTTCCCATGAACAAATCAAATGTAAATTGCATTGTGCTTGCAAAAATATATTTTCATCCTTGTATTTGTTTTGTATTTATTTGGTCCCTATAGTTTTAGGTTTTTACATTTTGATTATAGAAATTTAATTTTTATATTTCAATCCTTGAATATTGAGAGAAAAGAGAGAAAATCATTGGCAGAAAAAAGGGAGAGAGAGAGGTTTTGATTGATAAAAAAAAAAAGGATTTTGGTATCAATGAATTCATCTTGGTGAGGAAAGTTCTATAAAGTTGGTTTGAACCTTTAATATTGCCAAAAAAATAGATCATGGCTCAAGAAGATTTTTTTTATTTGATATTGTAAATAGAGTAAATGAGGTTTTTAAGATTTGTTTTATGTATTTTTAGATGAAAACAAGTTGAATTTAGAGTTTTTTGAGTTCAAATATCCAAGATCCTGTTTTTCTGACCACTAAAGGTGGTGAGGGATAGCAATGAGTATCCATAGATTGGGTTTTGTACTATCCATAACCAAATCCCAACATAAAATTAACTCGACTCGAACTCGATTGGGTATGAATTTTTTATACCCAATCCGATCGGATTTAGCATTATCTATGGGTCGGGTTAGGGATGGCTAATGGGAATCTATAGGTCGGGTTTTATTCTATCCATAACCAAACCCCAACCTAAAGTTACTATCCTAACCTGACCTGAACCTGATTTTTTATACCCAATCCGATTGGGTTTCATGTATTCATGACCCGACTTCAACTAAACCGAACCCTAACCAAATAAAATATGGATTTATGATACATGATCCGATCGGATTTAAGATATTCACTAGATAGATGGCTCGCGCTACACCGTGGGTTGGACTATTTTTTTCTAAACATAAAAAAAAAACCTCCATGCGAAACTTAGGATTTAAAAAAAATCAAAGAATTGGGTCATTGAGTCGACTAGATTTAACAACCTCAGCTAATCTAATAATAGTTTTTTTAAAAAAAGGTAATGACAACAAATAACAAAATTAATAAAAAAAATTGACATCCAGGATATAAAAAAGTGACAACAGACAAAGACCCAAGTCAACCCGGGTCAACCCATCAAATCTATGACTTGGGATATGAGATCGGGATAACAAAAAAAAAAGTGAAAAAAATAACAAAGGCTAATTCGTAACTAACCAAATATTGGAAAACAAAATTAAAAAAAATACACTAAAAAAATAAAGGGTCAACTAAAACTAACCCTCTAAACTTGTGACATTGGTTATGAGACTAGCATCATCACATTATAGAAGTCAAACCTGAAAAAATCACAAAACAAAATCCTTAATAAACTAAATACCAAAGGATGAAACCAAAATAAAATTAATTAAAAACCACGATCAAAAGAATAAGGACTAAATTTTTTTGTTATATTTTTTCAAAACTCGTTGATTTGTTTTTGCTAAATCTTTATCAAAAAAGTATAATTTTGACATTCTTGCAAAATAAAAAAAATTAATTGATCCGAGTAACCCTGGTCAACTTACTCGACCTGTGACCTAGGAGCTGCTTAGGGTCAACCCCTTGGCCGGGTCTAAAAATCATGATCAAAAGAATGATGATCCAATTTCTTCATTAAATTCTTTTTTTTTTTTTTTTAAACTTGTCTTAAAACCCATTGATTTTTTTTTTGTAAAATTTTGTCCAAAATAATGTCATTTTTACATATTTGTAAAATAAAAAAATTAGTTGCTCGGGTAACCCTGGCCAACCCACCTGACCTGTGACCCGTGATTGTCCTCTGATCCGGGTTTAAAAACCATAATTAAAAAAATAAGGACACAACTTGTTTGTAAAATATTTTTAAAACTCGTTGAATATTATTTTAGCCCAAGTTGATATGGGTAACCTTGACCAACCCATTCGATTTGTGACCCAAAACTTGCCCGAGGTTGACCCCTAGGTCGGGTTTAAAAATGAGGATTAAAAAAAATGAGGATTAAATTTGGCATTAAAATCAAATAAAATCAAACAACGAGGGATGAATCTGAAAAAGAAATTGATTAAGAAAATAAAAGAAACCAAAAGAAATTATAATGAAAAGAATGAGGATAAAATTAAAAAAACAATCAGGTATGAAATTGAAAAGAAAATCAATTAGAAAAAGGGTGAAAAACAAAATAAATATCAATTAAAAAAAGAGGACCAAATCTAACATTGAAATAAAATAAAATAAAATAAAGTAAAATGCAAAATGGTGAAATTGGAAAAATAAATTCATAAAAAGAATTTAAAGCAAATATAGAACAACAAAAACTATGAGGACCACAATTGAAATAATACAAAAAGTTAGGACATTTTTGAACTTTGGGTGGGTGGAGAAGAGAGAAAAGAGGAGAAGAAGAAATCCAACCACCGGTAGCCCTTACGACGGTCAAGATGAAGCGCCGCCCTGCGACGCTTTGCCTAAGACGATGATGGGGTATTTTTGAACACTGGAAGAGATGTCACGAGCCGTTCAAATGACACAGACAACCTCTATACGCTGGCGCATTCTTATCACGCGCCAGTAGCTTTTTAGTTTTTCTTTTATTTTTTTATAAATACCAAAACACTCATGACTCCACATGAAATTTTAAAAAAAACCAAAGTTCATAAGACGCCAATACCGCTAAAAACAAAAGCATGTGTTTTAAAATCTAAGGTTATTTTGGTAATTTCATTGTGCTAAATAATAGAAAAAACCGAAAAAATCCCTCTTCCAAATCAAATCAAAATTCTGCTTCTCTAGGACTTTACAAATCATAGAATAATATTTGTCTTGGGTTTCGCTGGATATTGATTGAGGGTTAAGCTATTCAGCATTTAAAGCAACGTTCCCCTCCCCTCCCCTCCCATGTCTCAACTCAATTTCAATTCTTAGTTGCAATCTGAGTTGGAGAAGATAAAGAAAAAAAAAAAAAAAAAAAAGAGTTCATGCTTTTCACTGAAGCTTGATTAACATATGCTCTTTTCACTGAAGCAGAATTCTTCGAGAAAAAGCTCCTTGTCTCGTAGTATCATCCTTTCTGCTGCCTGGTTTCTTGCGTGCCCACTACGTGCTTACCTGCACAGAAGTAGAAAGAGTTGTCGGTTCTAATCTTAAATTGGCGAAAAATAGAATACATCACATAAGTATAAAGAAGACTGGAGCAAGTGCATAGCTCACTTTGGCACTGCCGGTTTAAAAAATTTAAATGTTTTTTTTTTTTTGTTAAAAATTAAAAAAAAATTATATATTTTGGATTGTTTTGATACATTGATTTTAAAAATAATTTTTAAAAAATAAAAAAACATCATTTTAATATATTTCAATACGAAAAACATTTTGAAAAACAATCACAATCACACTTCCAAATAAACATTTCCTCGGGCTTAAAGAGTTGCACAGTACAGATAATAGAAAAATCCAAAATCAATTTATAGTTTCTATCTCACAAAACCGAGAAAAAAAATACGTCCAAAAATCAATTTACAAAACAACCTTAATTAAATCGATAGATCTAGAAGAAGACAAGAAAAAAAATCAGATACAACCTTACTTTAATCAGATCATATGTTATTATCGAAGAAATCGAGACCGAAGAAAAAGGGAGTGAGGAAGACCGAAAGAGATGGGGTCATTTATTATATATATATAAAAAACTACAGTCGCCGCGGGAAGTGATGGCCGGAAAAGAGAGCCGTATTCTTCTTTATATATTTAGCGCTTAGTGTAAATGTCATTTTCTCAAACTTCAAGCGCATTAATGAATTTCACGGCGGGTTTTCGGTAGGATAGAGAGGTATCTATACTTAACCTATAATCTGAATTTTTATTTTTAAATTTTACCAAATCTCAATTAGGTTAAAAACTTTTTTATTCATTCGGGTTAATTTAAGCTGATATTTATAAGATTTAAGTGAAATTGGTTGCATATAGAATACATGTCATCTATTTATTTAAAAAACCAATAGCCTCATCTACTTGAGTTAAAAAAAAAAAAAAACACGCCGACACGTAGCTTCTCAAACCTAAGTTGCTCATAGGTTTTTTATGAGCTTATAGTCTAAGTTCAGACAAATCTAAATTTTATTTATTTGCTGGAAAGTAGTTTTTATTTGGAAAGTGAATTATTTTTTGATATTTGGTAATAAAAAATAAGTTGTAAAATATTTTTCAGTATTTGGTTATGTTATGAAAAATAAGCTGAAAAATAACTTATTAATGTTTTATTGTTTTTCAAGTTGCTTAAAATAATGAGGAACAAATCTTACAAATTAAAAAGTTGAATGAGAATAAAATTGAAAAAAAATATAATTTCATAAATTATCTCAAATAAAATAAATAATAATTAAATAATAGAGATCAAATTTAACAAATTAAAAAAAATAAAAGATGATGAAATTAAAATAATAATAATTACAATTTCATAAATTATTTCAAATAAAATAAATAACAATTAAAAGAATGAGGACCAAATTTGATAGATAAAAAAATTCAATTAAAAAAATAATAAGAGAAAAGCAAATAACAATCATAAAAATGAGAATCAAAGTTAATATAAATATCAAATTCTAAGGGATGAAATTAAAAAAATATTATATATATATATATATATATAATTTTAATTGAAAACAAATAAATTTTTTATAAAAGGGCCAAGATAAAAAATTGAAATAAAAGGAATAAAAACTATAATTGAAACAACAAAAACAAATAGGACCAACATGCACTTTTAAAAGAAGAGAGGAGAAAGGAAAAGAAAAAAAATGGTCACAGTCAACAAATCACCCATCCTTTGATGGAAAACAACATTTGATAATTGGACACCACCACACACATTGCTTAAAAGGCGTGGTCGGCGTCTGCTCATTGAGGCGTGCATGTCATGCGTCAATAATTTTTTTTAATATTCTATATTACTAAAAGATAAAAAGCCCCTGAACCCACCTAAAATTAACAAAAACAAAAACTAGATAAAAAGATGAAAATGCCCCTCCAATGTAGCTTTAAAATTATTTGATCCCAATGACATTTAAGTATTTTTATTGTTCATTAAAAAAAATGACCCTAAAGCCCCTGGACAAAAGCTCTTTCTTTCCCTAAAAGTTTATTTTTCTAATTTTATTGTTAAAAAAATAAAATCAAAAAGACCTTTTTTACCCCCTAATGATTTTTCAAATGACACTTGTGTCCTTTGAAAAGATCAAAATACCTTTTATTTCTAACCTTCATTTTTGTGTTGAGAAGGGCAAAATGATAAAAAAAAACATTATGGATTCAATGTGTATATCGATAATGTTTTTTTTACATGTTTTAGAGTTTCTTTTAATGTCACTAAAATACAATAAAATTCATAAAAAAAAATTAATTAAATTTTGTATTGAGAAGTGTATGTGGGACTTGCTACTAAATACAATGAGAAAAATTCTTTATTCATAAAGAAAATAAATTTATTGGGTAAGTTAGATGCTAACTCGGGACCCAAGTCATGAGGTTGAAACAACCCCACAAAAAGCAAATTGACAAAAATTATGATGTCCATCCAACAATTCAAATGTAGAAGGATGAAATAAAAAAAAAATCAATTAACAAAAAAGGACCTTAAAAAAAACCCAGCAAACCCGGGTAAGTTTGTCAAACCCAACAAGATGGATTATACAAATGAGATAACCTAATAAAAGGAAAAATAAGAAAAAAAAAATATAAAGTCCAATTCTCAAACTAACCAAATATTGAAGGACAAAACTGAAAACATATTCAATCTTAATAAACAACTAAAAAAAAATCTCGAGTTAACCTGGACTAACCTACTAAATCTGCGACCTAGGTTATGAGATCGGGATAACCTCATAGAAAGGAAAGCAAAGAAAATCATGAAGCCCAATTTTAAATAAACCTGATATTGAATGATAAAATTGAAAAATAAAATACGTGTAAAAAATAATATAAAAAAAGATTGATGTCAACTTGGGTTAGCCTTTCAAATCCATGACCTAGGTCATGAGACCGGAATCATCCCATAAAAAAAGTCATGAAACCCAATTTGTTAACAAGCCAATATCGAAGGATAAAATTAAAAATAAAATTTAATTTTAAAAAAGGATCCAAAGCAAAAAAAAATAGCAATCAAAAGAATGAGGACCACGTTTGACACAAAAACAAAATAAAGGACACCTTTATTTCTTTGACAAATCAACAAATATCGAAGAGAGGAGAAATAAAAGAGAGAGAAAAGAAAAAAAGGTTATCGAAACCTCACCACCCTTCCATCGTCAACCTGTGTGACCTCACTAGAAAGGCCTCATTACGTTGTGTTTGTCACCACCGATAGGGATGGAATTTTCACATTCGTCCTATGGATACCAATACGAAACAGTCCAAATAGATGTGAGATTTTTTTACCTGATCAAGTTTGGGTAAAACCTGAAGGTAAAAAGTCAGGTTTTGGATAAGGCATGGATATTGTTAAACCCGACCCAAAATCTGAGCCAAAATGAATTTAAAGAAAATTATATTTATACCAAGCTATGTGTAAAGAAATTATAGGGTTTCTAGTCTCCATTCCAGTTGTCAGTCTTTTCTTCTCAAATTCAATATCTTTCTAATTCTGCTAAATTACATATGTAACATCAAATTGAGAAAGATGTAATAATATTGATAGAATCTACACGACTATTAGAGAGCTCATAATGCCATTAGATATCAAAGCAGAAGCAGTGAGCTTTTATTTAGTGTGGTTTGGTGCTGAGAATTGAGTTAGGTCAAAGTTTGAGGAATTAGGGTTTAAAATGTTAAAATCAGAATCAAGTTCAGATCTTGAGATGGGGTTGACTATGAAAGAAGTAAAAGAGGCAGTATGGAGTGTTGACGGATTGAAAACCTCATGTTCAAATAGATTTAATTTCTCCTTCTACAAAAAGGCATGGTGTTTATGATATGGTGATTGAATTTTTATTTTTTTTTTCAGAATAGGGCATATGCCTAAAGGCTTTGGGCAGAGGGTGGAGGAGGTAGCACCGAGGAGGGATTGTCTTCCTTTTAGATTCCATCATGTTCTTTTGTTAAAACGAATCATCAATTTTATTGTGTGTTGACTAGTTAGGTTTAAGTTTCTAAAATCCATGCTCGATGGTTTTGAGGTAGGGTATGAATAGTAATTTAGGTACAAGTTTAAGTATGAATAGTATGAACTTCATCCATGAATACCTATTGACATCTCTAGCCACTAAGGAAAGAGGCTTTCAGCCACTTGAGGAAGCTGTAAGCGTTGATTGAATGCGATGACTTCTTCAAACGCTGACGCATCGATTGCACATGCTAACCAGTTTATCCCTGCCTATTCACCCTAGCCTGCCATATTTTTAAATTTTTAATTTTGGCCCGTTAACACCAAATTATTTGACATCAATATAATTTTATTTTATTTTGTCAAATTGAGCATCAACCGAGCGCATAAAATTTTTCTCAACATTGCAAGAACCCCATATCTAGGCAATTAAAATAAATATACAAAATCAAATCTTAAATAAAGTCAATGTGAAAGGATCAAATTAAAAAGAAAAGTTGAGTGACTGAAAAAGAAAACCCTCTTTCTCTAACAATGCAAATTAGTCCCTATGTAGGCAAACAAAATGGATTGAACATTTGTTTAAGCTTCAAATCCTGTCTTTAAAGCTCTGTTTTTTTAAAAAAATTAATGAAATTGAATATTATGTTGCCAAACCGAGCATTAAAAAGTGACAAAACATTCCCCCATATTGCGAAATCCTCACACACAAGCATAAAAAATAAATCATCAAGACTAATACCAAATCAATATAATGTAAAAGGATCAAATAAAAAAAATAAGATTAAAGGATCAAAATGAAAAGAAAAGAAAAAGCAAAATATTATGCTAACAATGTTTTGCCTCACAAGTTGAAAGACTTAAGCCCCGTTTGTTTTTCAGGTTAGTAAGTGTTTTTGAAAAAATTGATTTTTTTTTATTTTAAATTAAAATTTTTGATGTTTTTAGATTATTTTGATATGTTGATGTTAAAAGTAAATTTTAAAAAATAAAAAAAATATTATTTTGATATATTTTAAATATAAAAAAGTTTTTAATAACTAATGTGTTTTTTTTTTAATTTTTTATTATTATTATTATTTATTTGATGACGGAGACCAGGAGAGAGAAGGAAGGAAGTAGTCCTTTCCGAATCCAAATCCAAATCCACATTCTTCTCCCTGACTGTCTCTTTCACAACTCTTCTCTTTCTTCTCTTCTGCCAGCCCATACCCAACACCTCCCAAACAACAACTCTTTCCCTTCTGCTAACACGAACTTTCTTTTCTATTTTCTCTTCCATTTTGATTTCATTTAGTTCCGCTTCTAATCTTATATTCAATCCCTCGTTACTTCATTCCCTTCCTGTATCAGAAAACCACACACTCACACTACATAAAGACAACAACTTTCCTTTCAAATCCTCTCATTTTCAACCAAACGAAACTCAATTCAATTCATGTTTGACCCCATTCGTCCAGGTCCCCGGGGAGCTTGCAAGTTATTCATTAACACTTAAATCCAATCCCTTTTCTTTGTTTGGATTTGATTTCTTCGGAATTGGTGTTGTAGGGGCTTGAGGAATTGTGGGATTCGGATTTTGACAGGAATTGGGCATGAATGAATGAAGATGGCGTTCAAATCCAAGATAAAATGGATTGCACTGTTTGTCTTGATACTATCAATGGTGTCTCTAGTGATTCACCTCTCCATCACAAAGCTTTCGGGGCCTTATTCACTGCAATCTACTTTAATGCCTGCCATTGGATTTAACCTCACTCCTATCTTTGGCGTACAGATTTCATTTTGCGTTCTGCATTGTTTTGTTTTTTTAGCATTTGTTGTGTTCTTTATTTGTTTTTTCATCTGGGTTTTCGTGGTTTTGTAGGGTGATAGAGCTGTTAGAAATAAGAGGTCGTGGGGGCATGTGAAGTCTTTGAAGTCACTGCAGCCTTATGCCAACCCGAGAAGCAGTTATCCTGGTAATGGGTTTTGCTGAACTTTTCTATTTGTCTGTTTACTTTTCTGTTTCTTTTATGTCCATTGAGGTTAAATTTCTTGAACTGGTTTTTATTGGAGGCGAGTGTCTTCTGGTTATTAATTAGCTGCTGTGGAATTTGGAAATGTGAAATGGATTTGATCAGTTAAGTTTTGTAGGAGTGCATTTAAATAAACTGTGGATCGGTAAGTTGTTGAAGCTTTCTTTGAAAGTTTATGTAAATTTATAGCTTGGTTGAGGTAATTTCAAGTTGGATTTGGCACCCCATTTAACATGCTTCTGAGGGAGTAATTGACACATCCTGTAGGGAATTTAGTGATCATTCCATTTGGTTGCGTTTCTACTTGTCGTTTCCAATTGGATGATCTTGTATTTTGCTGAAAGTGGTTGAGTCGTAGATGTTCTTTCTTTTCTCCTTTTTTCCCCTTTATTTTTCTTTCTTTCTTATTTTTATTTATTTATATTTTGGTAGGGGGTTGGGGATTCCTTACTTGGTTAGTCTGACCAATTGAATGGTGCAAAAAGCATGTTTTGTGCAACTCCATTATTATTATAACAATCAATGCATGGTTGGTGTGTTTAAATTAAGTACCATAGTTTTTTTTGGAAAAGAACTCTACTTATCTAGTTTGATATTGATAATCCTTAAATGGGTTATACAATGTGCACCATTATGTTTATTTGCATAGTTTTGCAACGGAATCTATGTAAAAGCCTGTGAAAAATGAAGGTGGCTTATTTGTTTTAGAGTAGATTGTGGAAAATGGGTTATACAATGTGCACCATTATGTTTATTTGCATACTTTTACAGCGGAATCTATGTAAAAGCCTATGAAATGATTATTTGTTTTAGAGTATATTGTGGAACATGTTTGTGACGTTTTTTATATTTTGGATGAAGGGAAACCCCAATCTGTTTTGTGACTTAGGTTAAATTCCTGGTGCATTAAAGTTGCTCCATTCACTTGTACTGGGAAAAGTTTGGACTTACTTTCATGGGCATGGATAGATAATTCTCAAGGAAGAGTTTGCTCCTAATAAGTTTTGAATCATGACCTACCCTTATATTGACACCTCTTGCCAATCAGCCAACCCTTTGTTGTTATTTGTGGAATTATGTAACCGTTACTTCTTTACAAGACTCTATATATAAGCAATATGGTGAAATGGCAGAAAAGAGCATTCTAATTATTTTGATTTCTAATAAATTGTCTTCACCAAAGCTGCAAGCTTTCTTCCCATTTACTTTCATTTCATCAACGAGATACCTATTAACTTGGTGCACTTTCTGCCTTGCTCATTATATTATGATCTTTGTAGGCTACATTTGAGAATTTCTATCCTCATTGATTTTTATTTTGCTTACATTTTTTCTTGGGTTACAGTTCCAAATGAAAAGAACAACGGTTACATTTATGCAAAAATTTTTGGTGGATTTGAGAAGATAAGATCCTCGGTATGATTCATTTGATGTTATAAACTTGTTTTAATTTTGATTTATAATGAGAGTTCATAACATTTCTGTTAATTTTCTAGATCTGTGATCTTGTCACCATATCCAGGCTTCTAAATGCTACTCTTGTCATTCCAGAGATTCAAGAAAGTCTTCAATCAAAAGGCATTAGGTAATTTACTTTAGCTTGTTTAATGGTTTGCCATTGAACTCCTTGCACTTGAGAAGCTTACAGGTTTTGTTTTTTTCTTTCTAATTTCTGAATTTGGAACAGTTACAAATTCAAGAGTTTTTCATATCTCTATGATGAAGAGCAGTTCATAGCATCACTTAAAAATGATGTAATCGTTGTGAACAGCCTGCCTGAGAATTTGAAGGCGGGCAGGAGAAGGAATGAGATCCATACTTATAAGCCCAAAAGTTCTGCTTCTCCAAGTTTCTATGTTAAAGAAATTTTGCCTGAGTTAAAGAAATCCAAGGTTATTGGACTAGTTCTTCATGATGGAGGATGCCTGCAGGTAGGTGAATATATTGCAATGTAGATCATAAAATGATTTATATTGTTCTCTCATCTTGAATAGCACCACCTTTCTACTCATAATTGTTAACATAATTGATTTTGATCTCTCTTGTCATTTTTTCTTCTAGGATATGACCTTTGCTTGGATGATAACTGTTAGTTATTTTCTTGTGTTTCTTGTGCTTATTTCAATAAAAGGATGTGCTCATTTCAATAATAGGACATGCTCATTTCAATTTTCTTTATTTATTTGCAAAGAATTAATGATTAACAAGCAATTGTATGGAACCAGGAAAAAACCCTAATCAGATGCCTAATGCAGCATCTTTTCTGAAGTGGAATTCTGAACTTGTAATTTTGAGATGCCAACTGCAATTTTAACTAAACAAATTCAATAGAAATTTGTGGATCAAAGTGATAATTTTGCCAGTCAAAGAAACATGTTGAGCATCGTTTTAACTTGATAGCTACTTTGGTTCCCTTAGTATTTTCAATTCACAAAGTTTGGTATGCGCAATTGTGCAATGGACTACTCAATTTGGGGCATGGAATTTGGGTGTTCATTTATTTTTTATTCTTGATAATGCTTTAATCTCTGTTGGTAACTTTCTTTGCAGTCAATTCTTCCTCCGAGCATGTCTGAGTTTCAGAGGCTTAGATGTCGAGTTGCATTTCATGCTCTAAAATTTCGCCCAAAAATTCAGGTGCTTGGTCAGTTGATGGTTCAGAGGTATAACTGATTAGTTTCTTACCTTGCCTTTCCAATAAAATTATAATGCCAATTACCAGATTTCAGGATGTGCACAATCTTCATTAGTTTAGCACTCTGTAAGAATATGACCGACATTGCAATAATAAATTGCATGCAACTTCACAATCTATGAAGCATTTGTTTGCAGTTCTTGGCTCTAAAACTTTTTCCACAGGTTACGGGCATCTGGTCAACCTTTCCTTGCATTTCATCCTGGCTTAGTGAGAAATACCTTGGCATATCATGGTTGTGCAGAATTATATCAGGCTAGTTGTTCAAGCCTTTTCTCATCTATATCATTGCTGTGATCAAAGTTGCATCGATATGTTTAAGTTTGGTTTCTTTTAATTTTAGTACTTGTTTTGCTGTTCAATTGGTCATAAAATTCAGTAGTTGGAATTTCAATATTTGGATGTGTCTTCTTTGTGATTTTCTACCTCAAACATAAATGAAGATAGATTATATAAATACCTCGTTAAATTCTCTATTTTTCCTAGCCCCTTCTTCTAACTTGGCACTTCCTCTAGGATGTTCACACTGAGCTTATACAGTACCGAAGGGCACAGATGATTAAGCAAGGGATTCTTAATGATGAGCTAAGTGTAGACTCACACGTCCGAAGATCCAATGGGTCATGCCCCCTCATGCCAGAAGAGGTACACACAGGGTTAAGGTTTAACTTTCAAGTCCAAACTGCACAATGCATGCTTCTTTTATCTACACTGGAGTTTTGTTTCTTGCACATTGCTTGAATTATGTTTGCCAAATCATTTGCAGATTTCATATTAATTCTAGTCCTTAAACTTTCTTTTAGAAGGGATTTTTCATTTTTAGATAGAAGAAAGTATCAATAGAAAAGGGAAGAAATGTCCAGCAGCACTTTAGAGAACAAGACATCCTCCAATTAGAGAATGAGAAAAAAACAACAAAATTTCAATATAAAAGATAGTCTAATCTCACTAAATTAGCTTTGAAACTCATACACCATAGTGGTCCCATGCATTGCATTGCAAAGAAGCTAGAAGCACCATCCTATTCCACAACAATTGTCTTGAGGTTGACTTATCCTAAAAATGTCGACTATTTATCTCCATCCAAGCTTACCAAATAAGAACCATGTCACCACAAGCTCTTATGTTCCTTCCTCCTTCCAAAACCCACCATGAACAATCTATCCTGCATATCTTCCACCACCATTGGGCAGCCCAATGTTGACTGTCTCCTAGCATGGTAGCATATAACACAGATCTTAGGAGGAAGGCTTTTTACAAGAGCTTTCCTAGCTAGCAGCAAATTATTAGTTTTCATCTTATCAAATGTTACTATCCCAGGAATGACACAACTTTGTGGGGCCCTTTTACTTCTTTGAAACATTTTCAGATTGGTCTTCTCCTTAAAGAGATGGGCTATTCTACTGAAACAATGATATACGTGGCTGGGTCTGAAACTTTCGGTGGTCAACGCATTTTGATCCCTCTGCGAGCAAACTTCTCTAACACTGTGGATCGCACTCAGGTGTGCACTAAGCAAGAATTATCTGATTTGGTTGGTCCTGAAACACCTCTTCCATTGAATCCTTTCCAGCCTCCACCTACCAAAAGTGAGGAACAATTAAAAGAAGAGTGGAATAGGGCAGGTCCCCGGCCTCGTCCCCTTCCTCCACGTCCAGACAGACCCATCTATCAACATGAAAAAGAAGGTTGGTATGGTTGGATTACTGAGTCTGACACAGAACCAGACCCTTCATCTGTAGATCTGAGGAATCAAGCACACAGGTTAATCTGGGATGCTCTTGATTATATTGTCTCAGTGGAAGCAGATGCATTTTTTCCTGGTTTCCATAATGATGGTAGTGGATGGCCAGACTTCTCAAGCTTGGTCATGGGACACCGGCTATACGAGAGTGCTTCTTCTAAAACATATCGGCCAGATAGGTATGATGGGCAAAAATCTCTTATTATGAACTTCAAATTAATTACAGCATAAAGGTACTGAATCATTCCATGGAAATTGATTGAAGTACAATATGTTTCAACGCAAAAAATGGAAGCATAGTGTGGATGAATGTCCTCGACTACATGATACTTGAGATTCACAATTTTCTGCAGTTTTAAAATGCCAGCGGGGCAAAATAAATTCAATGACTTGTGATTACATTGATTCATTTTTTCAGTATATATGCATCTGATAGTAGGGATTCTCTACTTCCACAATTTATGTTCATTTGGTTTTTGATGTTCTGCAAGGAGCAGCTGACTTTTCACCTTCAATTATAGTGCCATGAAGCATTTAAAACTTGCCATACAGACAGAAAGAGGGAAGGATTTGCCAGGAACGTAACAGATGTACTATATTTCTGAGAAAGATTATCAACCTGAATTTGCATTTTCATATGATAATATATATTATATATTTGTGTTGAGTAATGATTTTTTCCCTGCTGCTCTTCCAGAGAGTTATCAGCTTTCAGTTGGCAGCAGTTCCCAAATAATAATCATGTTATGTTGAGATAGCCACGAGAAGTATTGTAGCATGCCAGGAAAAAGTGTCTTGCGGTCTTCTATAATCTTCTTTACATTGATTTCTGCACTGTGGTGTTGCTGTTTTTAAGCAAACAAATCATCTTGAATCCATCTCAATTTTCATGTAATAAAATTTGTTGTACTGGTTTTATCTGCTTCCTTTTGATTTTGCACACCTTGTACTTTAGTTCTGGTTTTGGCCAGTCTTGATATATCTTCTTGATGTTCACCTGTATATTATAAATTGAACAAATCATTCTGATGCTTTGTTGGTTCTTCAAACAGGAGGGTTCTTGCAGAACTTTTCAACATTATCCATGACAACTTGTACCACCATAACAATCGTACTTGGAAACGTGTAGTAAGGGAACATCTCAACAAAAGCTTGAGTGAAGACGGACTTATCAGGCAATCCCTTCTGTCAAAACCAACCACATTCCTGTCTCACCCGCTTCCTGAATGCTCTTGTAGAATTCCATCTGCTGAGGTTCCAAAACAGGTAAAAGGTAATGATGGCCGATTCCTATATGGAGGAGAGGATGAGTGCCCAAGATGGATGCAGCTTAGTCAGGAAGATACTCGCTCAGAGTCAGCAGTAGTGGAAGAGGGTAGTGATGATAATAGCGAGTCAGAATATGAAAATGATGGTGTTGAACAGCAAGAATCTGATGACAGTAGAGGTAGAAGTAGTCTTACTCAAATACCGATGGATCAGGATGATGAATGGGATCCTAATGACTAGAAGTGGATGTGCTGATGATAGGACTTCTGTTTTTATAACTGAAGATGGTACTCAACTTTTCAGCAATATCTTCTGGGATGTAGAGTTTTGGGGATGGGGCGATGAGTCCAAGGTCTTTTTTCACAGTTCCAACTTGGTGTTTTGAAGGAAATATTCAGATTTATTCTTTCCTAGTAGATTCAAGAAACCCTTATAGAAAAGAAAAACATTTGTATACCTTCTTCATACGACACTGTTTTAGCGTGATAGTAGTAGCGAGCACAACTGATACCTTCAAGATAAGCCTGTTGCAGAAGCAGAAATGCCCTGTCTTCTGAGAAACATGAAAGATGCTTCAGCACGGAGGAGCTTTGATTTGGGAATGTTGGTATTGGACAGTTTGCAGTTAGTTCCACTTGAAGATCTTTTTGGTATCTGAAACATTAATTTCTGTCCTTGAACTGAATTTCCTGTCGGAGTGTAAAGTTGTTTCGAACAGAAATCAATGACAAGAATTTTTCTTCTTCTTTTTGTCATAGTTCTAACAATTCCATCACCCATTAGATGTTAACAATAACATATGCCGATGTTATTTTGTCATCATCGTTCAAGTTCAATGACCCGCATGCTCAAATAATGTTGACAAACACGAAGCATCTTGGAAAATGCAGGTGGGCTAAGCAAAGTTAGTTGCAGAATACAAGAGTTGGCAGGTTTTACTCAATGTAAATGTGGCCTGTACCCCTGAACCATATGAGGTGAAGGTAGGAACTAGGAACCACCTTAAATCAATCATGGGATGATCGGCACATTCAACCTCCGCAGTTTCAGAGATATGTTCAGTAGAAAAGAATCAGGAATGGCCAGGACACATGGCTAATATGCAGCGGTTGTGAGAGAGAAGCAGTTTTACCGGCCTTTGCAATTACGCTTCAGCACATGATTCAGCTGTTCACCGGCGTTCCTTTGACCTCATATCCTTTCTTGAAGGATTGCTCCACCATCATCACTCCATGGGGGGTCGCTTTGCAGGAACAGAAAATAAATATAACTTCCAAAATTTAAAACCAATTCAGGCATCAGCCAAAAGGACACTAATCTGTAATCTCCATTTCTTTCATATAATAATAATAATAATAATAATAATAATAATAATAATACATGGTTATAGAAGTAGCACACTCGAACAAATTCATTATAGAAAATGGACAGACAAGTTGAGTTTCAAACATGGACTTCAAATATAAATTGACAAATTGCCGGAGGGTTACAAAGGTCAATCTCACAAACTCATTACATTTGTACATTATACAAGACCATAGAGGCTAGGCGCCCTTGTTGTTATTCCATGGCTTAAGCACGGTCACAACGATGATGGCAACAATGATAAGAAGGATTATAATGGCAATGCACATCCATTTCCTGGAGTTCCTTTGTAACTTCTTTGCCTTTTGGAGAGCAACATTCCCTGACTGCACATGATCTACTGCATTTGAGACCTGAAATTGCAGTAGGCTGTTAAATCACAGGGTTCAAGCATTCTAAGAACCATCACCCTACAGCTAAATGTAACTATTATTTTCAAGCACCGACTCATTCCTTTCTCATCCAAGGCAAAAGCATGAAACAGGAATGAACTTGTTACCTTTGATTTATTTTCTGGGAAGTAATTACTCTCTTTTTTGTCACCATAATTAAAATTATTTTATCCAGAAAAGAAGATACCTGTGATTCTATGTTGTCAAGCATGTCCCCTTGTGCATCCACCAAGACAGCCATATCCAGAAAAATCTGCATGACAAGTGAATAAAGAAAAAAAATCCTTGATGTTCACTCTCTCGACATAAAAGAAAAAAAACGCTTGTATCTTGCTCTGGGTGCACATGCACAGATGCCATTGCCACTAAAAATAGACTCACTTCTTGTTCTATAACCCTCAATTCCACATTTTTCACTTAACATTCCAATGACAGGAGTTCTATAAGAAGGTTAAAAAAAAGAGAACTCATCAGTGATCAGATACTCATCTTATCTAAATCTGACAAAAGGTGGTCAGATGCTAATCACAGGGCCCTAAATTGAACAAATAACCATAATTTCAGATATAAAAGAAATTAATTTTCCATAGAAAGCTCCTGCATCAACATCTCATCACATCTAAACAAAGACCACACAAAAAACTACTTGACTAAGCTCAAGCTTGCCACAATGCCGGAAGGCCCTCAACATTAATCACCCAGCCCAAGGTGAAAGTTACCTCAAATAAATCAGTGTTAAAAGTAGAACAGCAAAGTTAAGTAAGGATCACTTTCCAGTTTGAGACAATTAAAGCTAAAGTGACATCAAAATTTTTAAAAGTCAGCTGTGGTTGCATATCTGCTTTAATCAAAAGAAAATGTATAATTGTAAGAAGCTACAGAAATACCAATTTAATGCCAAAAGGGAAAAAAATATAATTGTTGTATTGGCACACCTGTTGTAAGTCCAGAAGTTTCCTCTCCAGATCTCTGACTGCATCATGGCGCTCTTGAATTTCTGCCAAAGTATCTGTTATCTGCATACAAAAAAGTACAAAAATGAAATCAGGAATGACCCTTTATGATGATTCACTATTAGGCAAATGATGAGCCAAGTGGCAAAGTATTAACTATGACTATCCAAAAAGCTTCCAATGATTTTCATGGAAAGAAAAACAAGAAAATTTGGAGAAGGAAAGAATAAAGACACAAAGAAGTATTGATGATGGGAAGAATGAGCAAATCATATACATGGCCTCCTAAGAAACAATATTGTCAAAAAAACTGCAACAAAAACATTCAACATCAAACATTTGTTGGTCCTCTTTCAAAATCTTCCCTAGGGGACATGCCAGCAGTTGAGACTTGGGAATTCAATTTGAAGGTCTTGGGCTTAAAGTCTAGGAGGGGTGGGTGGAAATTTAGGAATTGGAGAAAGAGTAAAGACCACCTCTTGTTGTGTGTTCAAAACCAGTTGGGCTGGCCTCTCATAGAATAAATTTAAAAAAAAAGACAGAAAAAGAAAAGAGCAAGAGGAGGAACAAAAGATCAACAGACCTGGCCTCGCCCTTGTTCCTGAATTGCTTTCTGAAAAATTTGTTCACTGTCTCCAGTCTCAATCAATGTGTCAATCGTCTGTACATTTCGGAATAACAAAACTTAGATTATAGAACTATGAATTTGTTTGCAGTTTTTAAGTACAATAAGTTTCACCTCTTCATCTGCTCTTGTTCCCGTCACTGAAAATTGAGTAAATCAAGAAATATAAAAGATTAGCATTGTATCATGGAAAATATGCCATCAGATTATTGGCATAAGACCATCTAATTAGAAACAAGAGAATGGCCTGAACCTGTAAAAACACGCCTCTCAACAACCTCCCGGTACTCTTGATGGATGTTTTCCCTAAGAGTCTATAAAAATTCAGAGATGTCATAAGATCACTGTCACAAAATAGGCAAAGGAGTGCAAGATCCTCATTCAGATATGCTTGTTTACATTTCTTTACCTACCTGAAATTCAGCCATCTTGTCTTTCAATTTCTTTTTCAAGGCTCTGCCATAAAATCATAACACCGAATCAGATACGGCAAAAATATGGATAATTCTTCCAAAAGATCTACAACTCCTACAGGGCTTTAATAAAAATTTGAAAAGAAAAGGAAAGAATAAATGCATAAATCAGACAGCAGCAGGGGCGGAGCCAGAAAATAAAATTAAGGGGGGCTACGATTTGTTTTACTATTTGGGCTATAAATATTGTCAAGGGAGGGGCTGGAAAAACAATTTCCTTGCAGGGGCTGGGGCCACTGCCAGCCCCCCCTTATCTCCGCCACTGTCAGACAGGGCAATATACATTAACTAACTTTAAATTGACTGCAACTCTAGCATGCCATAACTCGTTTCCCTTTGATTAGTCTTTCTAATATGTTTACAAAAGTTTAGAAAAATAGAGATAACCACTCTCCCAAGGGTAATTTTCGCCTGGCTCTTATCTAAATTGTTTGATTTTCATCTACTCTACAATGGATCTTTTGAAAATGATGATGGTGCAACTATATGGATGTCAAGTATATGCTATATTGAATGAAGAGAATGTCTTTGGAGGTAATACTTAACTTGCATATTAGCTTAGATGTGATATTTTCCTTAAATAAAGTGTAAAAAATTAGTTTGGGGGCACCCAAAACAGAGAGGCCTTTAGTTTAAGGGTTCTATGTATAGACATAATTTCTGGGACATTTACATGTTTTTAAGAAAAAATAATTGCAGACGACAATTTGAAAAAACAAACCCACAATCTTAGCACTCAAAAGATACAGCTAACAAAAACAGGCACATAAAAATCACCAACTTAAAGACATGTCTGTGATCTCTGTCTTAGAACACTAAACTCCAAAAACAGAAGCAAATACTGTCATTCTAAATTAAAACTCCTTTCAGCAAACTGCAGATTTAGACCCATGACCTTCATCATATCCTGACTTTACATAAATTATTGTTGTGAATCCGCATGCATTATTATTGTAAATCAGCATGTGTTCTTTACCCCATCAAAAAGATTCATTGTCTACCAAAAACAACAGATCAAACACCCATAACTAATACAACTTATGATTGGAAAGAGAAAAAGGTTTTCCAAACAGAGTTGAAATGCTAATTACATAGTAGTTGAGGTTCTTGATCGGTCTACACCTGTTCCTTTACCACATCCCGGCTTCTGCCTATTAGATAAATTCTGGACAACATAAAGCAGATATTGTTAAAATGCTGTAAATCGATTGGAAAAAAGAAGAAGCAGTTGGCCTACCTCTTTGTCAAGTTCCTCAAGTTTTGACTTTATTGAACGAGCAATTTTTCCAACTTCATCGACATCTTTCTCCATTCGCTGTTTGATTCCTGCAGACAAAAACCAAACCAATCATCAACTTTGAGGTTCATAAATCATAAGAATCTAGAAAAATACTAAGTTCAACGAGTAAAGAAAATGAAATTGAATCACAGAGAGGTTGGAAAGGAGAAAGAAATCAGAAGTCAGAGTAGCAAACATAGATTCACAAAATAAGTCATGTGTTTTACAATTTCTTTTTGCAGCCATAAGTCATTAAATGCTTGTGGAAGGCTGATTGAAGCACACAAATTGAAGTTACCTGGTTCACCCGATCCATCATCTGGCCCAACCCCGCACACAAATTGAAGCTACCTAGTTCACCAAATCCATCATCTGGCCCACCCCAATCCGGACTTGTAATTTCATTTTTCAATAAAAAACATGAATTTTTTTATCTCATAATTCATGAAGGATATTTATGGTTTTATGCATGGATTTGAGTAGTGTTTGTCATTGTGATAGCAGTTGTTTTTCAAGGTTTTTTCGCTTGGAAATGCATCAAAATAATATTTTTTTCATTTTTAAAAATTTATTTTTGATATCAACACATCAAAACAATCCAAAAACACAAAAAAAAAAATCATTTGAAGAAGAAATCAATTTTTTTGAAAAACACAGTCACGGTGCAAAGACAAATAGGACTTTAAAGTTGACTCTATTTTATGGTTTTATGATTTATTGATGGAGATGCGGTTTATTTTTTAATCTTAAATCTTATTTTTCCAAATTGATTTTAAAAAAAAAATCAGTTAGGTACCTGGTGGATAGCAGCCGGGGGGAGAAAGTCCTCCACCCGCTGCGGAGGCAGGTGATAGATTTAAATATTCAGCAGCAGGTGGAGCAAAATCCAACTCCAATCTGACCATTGCCATCCCTATTCACCTAATCTGATACTGCTAATTGATTTTCCCAATCATGCATATCGCTCAATTTTTCTAACCATTTAATAAAAATTGAGAACATAGAATCAGCCTAAAAGTTGGAAAAATCTTCGTGTATTTTTGCTTTACCCAACTTCATTCATTCTTTTTATCCAATATAATTGTTATTTGAATTTACAAACATAAAAACAAAGAGAAACATTGAAAAATATCAACCGAAATATTCTGATCACCTTTCATGGCAGGAGCCTTGGTCACAGCCTTTGACTCCTCATGTGCATCCTGCGTACAAGATTTGCAAGAAATGGAAACCAAAAACACTGCTTAGCTGATTTTTCCACCATCAAAGACATTAATTGCACCTAGCAACACTTTCTTATCGTCTGTGCAACTGTTAAACATATGTTTGGTGTTGCTTAGCACGAAAAGGTGTTGTCAGAACACCACCAAGTCTATACATATAAACAGCAAGACTGGAAAAAGGGAGGCCTTATAACATAGTTCAACAGCAATAAATTTTCCAAGCCTGCAAATCTGAGTTTCTGAAATGCTTCTATTATCACCTAGTTTAAGCCATACATTCTAATTATAATGAAGGGAACCCCTCCACAAACCCCCAATCCACCCTCCAAGAAACAAAATGAAAAAAGATTTGGATGAACCACATGCCATGGAACCATATATGGAATACTGATCCAAATATAATGACCACAAGCATACCAAACCAGAGGATGCCAAAACAAAGATATTGACCTTATTTAAGTTGAAAGTATTATATTCCTTAAGAATTTAACAATTCCTTGATCACAAAACTTTGAAAAAAAAATTTGATATCTAGACTAGGTGGGATTACTGATAAAGGCATGACATCACAAATTTACCTGTTGACTTAAAATTGGCACAACATCTCCTAGAGGAAAAGTTTTTCTTCAAGGAGATTGGGCAAAAACAGAATAAACTTCGAGTTTATGTGGTCTCTTTGAAAGAAGTATTTTTCAACCTTTTCTCAACCTAAATGGCTTATTAAACAGTTATGAGGCTGTCAATCTTTTTTCTTTGTTTCTTTGCAAGTTAATTAAGAACTTGCTGAATGGGGCTCATACCTGGAGCTTTTTGAGCAACTTGTCCAGCTTCTCATTCTGTTTCTCAATCTCTTGAACCTGGGAAATAGAAGATGAGGATATGGCGTCAACTAATAGAAACGAGATGGAAACAACAAAATATAGGATTTGAATGGCAACAATAGTATCAAAAGGAAAATAACAAGGCATGTAAGGAACAACAGAAACAAAATGAAAAGAAAGGGAGAAACCTTTTTAAAGAAACTCTCCAAGCCCAAGTCTGCAGAATTCATTCCCATCTCAATATCCCCGCCTCTGGAACCCTGACCCCGAGGGATCTCAAAGGACTCCTGCAATTTTCAATCAAGTCATTAAAATTAACATGTAACTCATCTTAACCCAGCCATAAATAATTCTAACAATTAAATTTTACATGCACACAAACATTACAGTCAAATGGTGGTTTGCTACAATTACTGACAAGGAACGACTAATTTCTTGTGTTCAAAGCAATTCAATTTGGCTTCCCATGTTAGTAACATATCCATTGGCATCCCAAAGCCTAGAGCGTTAAGAATCAAAACAGCAAATTTGAGCAGTAGAAGGAAGCATCTCCTTTGACAATATAAGTCATTACATAACTAGATTCGAAGAGTAAACTTCGATAATATGTCAGCTAAACTAAGCGAATCGGTCGTGTCATGCTCCATTTACTGACTTTTTAATTTTTCATCTTCTTGGGTCCCCAAAAATAATAGATCCCGTGATTTAAAATTTTGAATTTCCTTCATCTTCCTCCTCTTTCTCACCATCCAAACATCAAAAAAGAAAATAAGATCCCAACTTTTTAAACAACAAAAGGAACCCATAATTGAATCCTCAGTTTCCCAAACAGATCCAACGAAATGAATGCAGATAAAAACAATAAAAACAAATTATAATAGCTGTCACCATCAAAAACAAGTTAGATCAAGACAAAGACAAGACAAACAAAAACAACATTAACATCGATACAAACTAAAAAGAAGAAGATAGTGAACATATGTTTACCGACAAAAGGTCATTCATTGTTGAAGAAACAGCAGCTGAAAAAAAGAAGCCTCCTTTTGTTATTGTTATTGTTTTTCTTAAAAAACAAACAACAATTGCTTGTTAATTAAGACCGGGATTTTGTTTTAACTTTCAACAGATAAAACAAAAAGGAAAACCCCAGGTCTTAATTAAGGGATGGAGGAGGAGGAGGAGGAGGAGTTTTTCTTTCCTTTCCTTTTCTGAGAGAATGAAAATAGATTTGCTGTTCCCGTGTTGAAATTATCGTCAGAGACAGAGAGAAATAGTTGTCAGTTTTTTTTTTTTTAATTTTCTCTCCATATCATGGGAGGAGGTATTCTATACGATCAAGTACAGGAATTGAACGTGTTTGTACAGTTGCTTTATGGGTCCGTATAAAATACATATAATAATCCATGATTTTATTTTACAACTTTTTTTTATTATTAACGTAAATTTCAGATAGTTTGTACGCATCTAATCCCACAAGTTCTGAAGCTAACGATCATATAAGTTTTTAATGACTTTGAGGTTTGTAAAACTCAAACTAATAATTTTTAAAAAACAAAATTAAAATCTAACCAGTTAAACTATATTTTTAGAATTTTATTTAACAACTTTTTTACAAGGGTGTTGAAATTTTTTAAAAGTTAATATATGGATATTAAAAAAATTTATAATTAAATGAGATTTTAGATATATGTTAATTAAAGCTGCCATGGAAGCTAAGAGATGACCCGATATATCAATACATCCATTTTATATATATATATATAATGTAGGAGTGATGATTAAAAATTTCTAAAATTTTTACGAATATAAAAAAAGGTCAAAACTCAACTAATATTAATGAATCTTTTCTCTAATCTATCCAAAATCTTAAAATGTGCACTTGATGAAGAAGTCACTATACCGAAGATCCTTTTTATTTTCACTTTGTGAAATATATTTTCTGAAATCTTCATTCTCATCAAAAGAAAATATATATAACTCATGGATTAAATAATATATCTAAAATATACAATTTTGTATATAACTTCTCAGAAAATACAATCTAATGCGAAGAATTTATTATTTAAATGGATAATGGCCTACAGAATAATATTTTAATTTAAAAATTAAAACGTAATTGATATTAAGATCCAACTTCACAATTCAATTTATTTACTTACTAATGTTTGTGTCAAGAAATACTCCAATATATTGGCAATACACATCACTCGGTCTTCCTTTAACTTAAATTGAATCAAATGTACTAATAAAAAATCAAATAAAGTTGTTTCGATGTAAAATGAAAACATTATAAGTGACTGTTTGTTTACGAGGCTGCGGTTTGCTTTAAAAGCAAACCGTAACTTTTAAATGTTTGATAACAAAGAATTATAATATACTATTCATGTAGGGCCAACTAAAAATTAATTAAAACCGCAAGGTTGCAGAAAGCAGCTCTCTGCTGCTTTCTGCAAATCTGAGAATGCAGTGAAGAGTTTTTACTCTTCACTGTTCAATTAAGTGAATAGTGGAGGGTGACTCTACTATTCACATGAACAGTGGAATCACTCTTCACTGTTCCGGCTACTGTTCTGGCCGGACTGGGTTCGATCCAAAGCTAAATGCATTGAATCGGGTCCGACCTGATTGAAAAAAAATTCAATTTTTATTTTTTTAATTGTGTTTTATTCGAAAAATTAGAAGGAGATCGCTTGATGACGTAGCATTTGCAGAATTTAATCGCAATCCCAATTTTATTCTTGCCCGGTCCGACCCAGTTAATAAAAAATTCAGTTTTTATTTTTATTTTTAATTGTATTTTATTCGACAAATTAGAAGAAGATCGCTTGATGACGTAACATTTGCAGAATTTAATCGCAATCCCAATTTTATTCTTGCCCGGTCCGACCCAGTTAATAAAAAATTCAGTTTTTATTTTTATTTTTAATTGTATTTTATTCGACAAATTAAATTATTTTTAATTGTATTTTATTCGACAAATTAAAAGAAGATCGCTTAATGACGTAGCATTTGCAAAATTTAATCGCAATCCAAATTTTATTCTTGCCGGGCCCGACCCAGTTAGAAAACAATTCAGTTTTTTTTTTTTTAATTGTGTTTTACTTAAAGAATTAGAAGGAAATCATTTAACGACGTAGCATTTGCAAAATTTAATTACAATCCCAATTTTGTTCTTGATGATATTTTTACTTGATGTTGCGCGCTTAAGAAACAATAGAAAATATAGTCCTTGTTGGATAGATTTCGTACGTGATGAAATTGCAAATAGTTTAATGAAATAATAAAAAATATTTGATATCAATATTATTTATTTCATGATATAATAACAATAGTTAAATCTACAATATTTAAATTAAAAACCATCAATATTAATATATATATTTTTTCATTATTTTATAACCTCAATTTAAAAAGTATTTTTTTACCAAACACATTAAACTACTTTTTATTCAACCTTAATTTCAACCACAGTTTTAACTAAACATATATTTTCCAAACCAACCTCAACTAAAAATACTTTTTATAAAATAATTTTTTTCAAACCACAACCAGAACAGCTAATCGTCTTGGACATGCTGCTCATGTGACATGCTCCCTGGCATGTGAGTCCGGTCCTGAGATTGTGGATACCATTGACCTGGCAATGCTGAATCTGATTGTGTCCCAACAGAAAGGCCATTAAAATTATTTTGAGACTCTGAAACCAACTGATGTGGATGCAACATCTGTTGCATTTGCTGTGAATTTTGTGTCAATTATGAGCTCATGTCATGCTGTCGGTCTGGATGAGGGGGATTCTGCGCATTCCTAGAATGGTCTCCAAGCACAATTTGCTGGAATTGGTTTTGCAATTCAGATATTTGGAAGTGGTCTGAGGTTTGTGAGTGCAAAACATCATTATGGTGCTCCATTCCAGGCTCACGCTTTACTTGACTGCTAGGATCAGATATGAGCAGAGACTGACCAAAAGCATCATTGTTCAGCAGATGCAGATGCTGATGCTGCTGATAGCCATTAGACAGATTTCCTGCAAGCATAGATTGTGTGACATGGTCGCAAAGTAAACAAAGCAACAATTAACAAAGAAGATTACAGGTGCCACAAGGCTTCAAATTACCATCTGGTCTACCAAAGGAACCATTGTGCATGCCACTAGATGGCAACAGGCCCCCTGTGTTGGCAGCTATAGGTGCTATGCTATCACATCCACTGGAAGAGATCATCATGGTATCTACAGAAGAAGTCATCATATTCGAATTCCCACTATTTGACATACCAGGAGTTGGTATCATGGTACCAATGGATGAGGAAGAATTAACGAGCTGTGGATGCCGTTGGTTTTGACTATTCGCAGGGGGGCGCTTGAGCAGACTACTCAGACGACTCTCTAGGGTATTCATGTTCAAATAATCATCCTACAACAAAGATTTGATTGCAGTGTAAATTGAAAGAAAGAAAAAAAAAACTGGAACAATCAAGGAATGAAATCCAGCAAATTTGTATAAAAATCATATAGCGGTTTACATTTAAGACAATTCTTAGGATACAAAAATTCAGCCTTTTTGAGTAGAACACTATTTCAGTGATCAATTTATCCTCTTTCTTACAAGAAGTAGCATGAAGTTATATCTCTGGACTCGACAATGGGGACACAAAAATAACAGTCTAAATACACGCATAAATAAAGGGTTAGATAGAGAATGAGAAAAACCTTTGTCTGAGCAGCTTTAAATAGACCCTCCTCTAATCGTTTGGCGAATTCCTTAAACCTTTGTTTCTGTTGATCGCCAACCGGCTGAGACTGCTTCTGCAATATAATTGAAAATCTAGAAAGACAGTAAAAAATAAAGGAAAAGGGTCAGTAATAGAAGGCATGGATATTCCCATCTCGGAGATAAAAATAAATAAATAATAAAAGGGTATAGATGTAAAGTTGGGTACTAGAATAAAAAACTAGAATTGTCATTTCCTATATCTCAATAGCCATAAGTGTTTGGTAAAGCGGTGCAGGTGCTTTCGCTTTTGAGAAACATAATGCTTTTTCCTAGCAAAACACATTACCAAACAGAGCTTAGTGTGTTAAACCATGCTTCTATAAATAGCAAATACAACGGACATGAACATATACATCAATAGCAATCAAATTCAGATATTACTGAAATAGCTCAAGTTGAACTAATATGGGAAGTAAAGGTGAAACTGACAGTCTTACATTTTTTGTTGCATAAGCCAGCGATATCTATGAAGCTCAGGTTCAGCATTGTACACATTAACAGAATGAGCACCGGCAGCAGCAACACCTCCAGTGGTAGGAGCTGATAAATTCTGCATCTGTTGATTCCCATTTTGCTGGGGCTGTAACTGATTCTGAACCTGCCCGGAGATTTGCCCGGACAGATGCGCTTGCACATTCATCTCCTTCTCCATTTTTTTTACACCAATAACTGACTATTACTTTTACTACTACTACTACTTGTAATTATCATGCTCTCCAACTGCAACAGCCAAACAAACAAAACAACAAATCAAAAAGGAAACGACTTTAAAACATTAAAAAAGAAAGAAAACATCACTACTTTGAATCGCCCACTACTCACTACATTGATTGATCACATAAAAATGATGAAATTGAAATTAGGGTAATTTGATGGAATTGATTTTTAAAAATAATAATAATAAGCAAAGTGAATTGAATTGAAGATATAAAATTGAATGAATAGAAAGTGAATTGAAATGGTAAGCAAGAAAAACCCTAAAACAATTAAACAATTACGTAATTGAATCGAATCGATCAAATTTTAGAAACCCTAGCAAACCTGAAATTGAGGGAGAGAGGGAGAGAGATCGCAAGCAAAGCGAAGCTTTAACCTTCGAATTGGAACTCCATAACTGATCGTCCAATCGCGCGACAAATTCGATTTTTTTTTTTTAATTTTAATTTTAGTTTTTTTAAAGAACGAAGGACGAAGGTGGAAATCAATCGATCGGAAAATTTAGATTATTGATTTAATTCAAAAATAATAATAATAAGACAAGACAAGATTAATTAAAATATATATAAATTAGTTTAAATATTTATATTAATAAAAAAATTGTTTAGATTAAATATTTTTTATTTAAAAATATATTAAAATAATATTTTTTATTTTAAAAAATTATTATTAATATGAGCATAATTTAAAAATATATAAAAAATTAAATTTAAAAAAATTTACTTCTTCTTCTCAAAGCATGATGGAATGCAAGTTGCTAAAGGGAGATATCCATTAGAGTGTTGCAGTGGGTATTTTTTTTCTCAGTCAATTCTCCTCTCCTCTCCTATACGAACAATATTTCCTCACACTATAATCGAATCAACTGGTGCCATAAACTGAAAAACATAGAGATTTTTTTCTGATTTCAATGCAAGCAAGACTTGTCTTTGAAATCCTTTAATGATGGATTGGATAGGGAAGAAGGAAATTTTAAAAAAAACCTGCTTACTGTTAAAATAATTAAGATAAAACACAAAAAAAAGCTAGAATTTTAAATGATCTGTATATTATAAGTGTTTTAGTCTTAACCTAAATACAAATATAGATTAAATTAAAAGTACTATTTTATTCTTAATAAATAAAATTATATAAATATTATTTAACACTTACATTTTTATTTTATTTAAATGAACTCAATAATCAACAAATATAATTGCTCGGGTCTCCTCGTTGGTGTTCACATCTAAGACTCATGAAATAATGCTAAAACATGGAATCATTCTATCATTGAAAAAAAAACAGATACATCAAAATGAGATTTATAATATATGAAATTGAATGCAGATTCATGATCAATTTTGATAGAAATGATTCTACGTACAATGTTTTATATTTATATGTGCAAATCACACACACACACACACACACACACACACACACACACATATATATATATATATATATATATATATATATGTACAATGATATTATATAATATAGCATAATTGGTTTCCTTCAAATTGCAACCATTATTCAGACAATTATTTAAGAAGACACCTTTTTTTTTTTTCTAGTTGTAGTTGTATTTGATTAGTTTAAAGAAAAAAGAGATTATTGAATCATATATTTAAATATAATTTATATTTATAAACACAACTGTATACATAGCATAAAAATTGAAAATGTAACATTAGAGATATATAATCTTATAAAATATTTTCTACATAAAATCATTAAATATTTCTGTATTTTTTAAATGAATATTTTAATTTGGGGTTAAGATGGGTAATTAAAAAAATATATTGATGGGTTTTTTAGATAAGAATTTTATTCAAAGGAGGTTTAATAATTATCCTAATATTTTTATGTAGAGAGAGAATAAAGAGAAGATATGAAATCATAAATGTTTTTGCAATCAAAAAGCTCATTCGAAAAATTTTGAATTCTTTTTTTCAAGTTGATTTTTTTTATGTTTTTAGATTATTTTAATATATTGATTTCAAAATAAATTAAAAAAATAAATTATTTTGATATATTTTCAAGCAAAAAATATTTTGTACAGCAATCGTTACCACAATTTCAAACATTATCATGATGTAATATATCATTTTATTCATATGACTCCATTTAAGCACATGGAAATATTGAGTTGTGGATATTTTTTTAATACAAATTTTTCAAGTTTGTGGCTTATGGATTGGAGTGTGATAAACTTTTAACCACGCTAATTAGGATTGAGCCAACTCAAGATATTTCATTAAACCCACAACCTAAATCATGTAATTGGAATAATACAATTAAAAAAATAAAGAAATTTATAAAGTTCTTTTTTTCTAAAAAAAAATCTCGTATTAACTATTGATTTGAAGGATGAAATTAAAAACCAATAAAACTTTTACAAAAAAGCTAAGGTAAAAAACTAGAAATCCAAAGCATGAGGACCAAATTAGAGAATATAATATTTTGTAAAATAGGATTCAAGAATGGAATTAAAAAAAAAAACTTCTATAAAAAGATCAAAACCAAAATTGAGAAATCAAAAGAATAGAGACTGAAGTTGAAATATCAATAACCAAGATGGTCAAACTATAATTTTCAAGGGAGAAGAGAGAGAAGAACAAAAATGAAAATGTCTATTGGTGATAATTCGAACCACTATCGGAGACACATGCCACAACAAAAGGAAGATGACACATGATACTTTCAACGACACGGTGGAAAGATATTTTTGGATGTTGGGAGGCGCCACACGTGCCCCTGGGTGTGCCACACACGCATGTCCTTTTTTGTTTTTTTATTAAGCTAAATACAAAAGTGACTTTGAGTTGACTTTCTAATTATAAAAATCTCATTGTGAAAAACCAAAAACATTCTTAACCTCTGGCTTAATTTTTTTTTATTTTAATGGTACTTTCATCGTTCTACTGTGCATTTTAATTGTTCATTATTCTTTATATTTGGTTAAATACCAAATTTCTCCTCAAATTAAATTGTAATAACAAAAAAATAATTGTGAAAATATAAAAATACTCAAGTTTAAATTTTTTACTTTTAAGGGTATTTTGGTCGTTTCACTGTGCAATCAATATGAAAAAATACTTATTTGTTTCCGGTCAATTTGGAAATGAGAAATAGGCCATGTGAAAAGACTTTATTTCCCTTGAAAGCCAGTGCAAAGTTCCTTGAGTGAAGTGACAAAAATGTCATTACACTATTCCGGTAAATAGTGCTTATAGGTCTGGCCTTACAATAATTTTTCAAGGCCAATTAGATTTTGTTAATATGTTATTAAATGTTTTTCAATGTTTTAGTTTTATATTTTGGTAATGATAGAATAATGAAATATGTATAACTAAAGTTTAAATGTGAAACTTTATTTTAAAGATAATCTCATGTTTGGTATTGCAAAGCAATTATAGCTTGCATCACAATAAAAATGACAACGAAACCAATTATAAGGATTTTTGTTTAGTCTTATTATTGTTGCACGAGAAATTAGGCAAAATGAATAAGCATACCTTATACTTAAGATATAACGATTATTATTGCTCCGACCCAATGTTTAGTTTTTAATCCATCAAACCAAAATTTTCACAACTATAATGATGCAATTGCCACATCTAACTCAAGTAAATGAATGATATCCATAGAAGGATGATCAATAAGAGAATCAACCAAAAACCTAGCATTTTCCTATCTTTTTTGTGGTGTATATTGCAAAGTGAATTCAAATAATCTTTTTTGTGGTGTATATTACAAAGTGAATTCAAATAATGTTAGTATCCATACACACTTTAAATAATTCATCTATGCAACCTTATTCAATCAAATTATGTCTATAATTCTTTTAAATGAGCATGCTTAGATTGTTATTTAATTACCATATCATCAAAATAGATCTCTATAAAGTGCATAGTCATATTACAATAGTCGATGTTTAGGTGATCATGAACAAAATAATTTGTAAAAGTAGAGTTCTAGTTAAGATGGTTGTGTACATAACTAGGCAGATCACAATCATCCGATGTGCCTTCGACAAGGTTACCATTAATTTCTAACTTAATAAAATTTATCATACAAGTCCATATTATTGTCCAATTTTCTATCTTAATTTATATGTTGAATCAATGGACCTTTCTAACCATTTTTATATGAGGTGATTTGAAAATTGAAATCAAGTTCAATCTCTCATTCGAAGAGACATTAGGCCATCAAAATCCAATTGGAGCTTATAACCCGTATTTATAAGCAAAGTCCATATCCCAAGAATTACATCACTTAAAATTAGATCTAGGCTTTAAGCCCAAATCCACGTATCAAACCATGCATTATGATTACAATTTTATAAAAATCTACAATGAAATTGTACAAATAAAAATATAGACCTTAAAACTATTCATTTTCCTCATGCATCAAGAACACAATCGAGCATATTTTTGAAACTCAGCCTGGCCTATGACCCTGACCCAATGCATGAGCCATGGGTTGGGTGGGTCGACCTACATGCTAGTTGGTTGACTCAAGTCAATTGTGTTTTTTTTTAATATTTTTCCAAAATAACGGTGTTTAAAACAAAATTAAAAAAAAAAAAACTAAAATGAAACTAAAATGACATAATTTAATTTTTTTTAAAAAAAGTTGATTGTGGCCCACTTAGGTTTTGACTAGATCACCTAAGTTTGATTTAGTCAATTACATAAAGTTTTGAAGGAAACCCAACCTAGTCCAGGTAATAGCTCAATGAGTGAACCTGCTAAGCCAAGCTTCGAAACTATGCATTTGAGTCTTAAGGCTTAAACCTATTTTACTAAAATAGAAATTTTCACCAAAAATTCATCGAGGGTTAAGATGGAAATTCTAAAGATGGAAATTCTAAATATGGAAAAGAAAGTAAAGTAAAAAAGAAAAGTTAAGTACCAAAATAAGTGATGGAAATTCTAAAGATGTTATTAAATTATAAATACTAATATTGATAATAACAAAAAAAAAAGGGAAAATATTACAACAAAATCCAAAATAAAAACCTCATTATTGGAGTTTAGATGGTCTGAAATCTTATATCTAAGATAGATACAAAATAATATATAAAATTAAAAATTATGAACAAATAACATACAATACATCACATATAAACACAACACTTAAAAAGAAAACAATAAATCCTTAACCTTATGTTTGTTAGTTAATTTTGATTTTTTTTTAAAAAAAAAAACTAGACAAAGTTAGCTTCACTAATGACCAAACTAGCTCATTAAAGGTTTTCTATACAAAAAAAAAAAAAATATTAATAAAGTATAGTCATACTAAATGTATCATATCATTCAAAATAAATACATCTCGATCTATTTGGTTGAATTTAATGAATTTATAGATTACTTATTACACAAAAACTCAAAAGTAATAATATTTTTCAATAAGCTCCTATTCAATTAGATCCATGTTTGAATCATTCAATTTAGTCCTTAATACTTAATTCTCATTCAATAAATTTAGGAACAAAAATAACCAAATATGCAAATAAGAATAAAAAATCACATTCAACTCACAAACACATCCATACACACTAATTAACCAAATTAAAGCTCAAAAGTTAAAGTTTAATTACCTGAATTGATTACAAGAGAACTAAATCATAAGAAAATCATATGTAAAGACTCCATTAAAATGAATCAGAGATAATATGGAGGGTGTATAAAGCATATGGGTTAAGGATCACGAGACTTTTAAGGACATGTCCATTATCAGGTTGGTGACATTATGATCATCTAGTCAAGTCGTTCCTGATTGTCTAATTGAATTTAGAGGGAGGCAATTAAGATTTGACAGTCTCTCTCTATTATTTTTGTTTTGTTTTATCTGCTAGTGTTTTTGATTGTCTGGCCAAATCCTTAGGTTTTATGCTTGACTTTCTTTTTTTTTTGTTTTTTGTTTTTTTTTTTTTAATTTTTCTTTTGAGGAAAAAAGGGAGTGTTGGTCATTGCCCTTCTTTATAATGCTTATGTGACAATAGTATTGGGAGATAAGAGTACTTACATCTTAGCTTGGCAAGCTTGTATAAAAGAGATAAGATTTTGAAAGACGATCATCTTTACACTATGATTGCATGTGTCTTATTATGAGTAGTGTGAAAAAAATGGTCATTTTTGATATGGTGACCACATATTGCTACAAGTATGGGCACGATGACCATATGTGTCTTTTGATAACTATTAAAAGTATGGTCATTTAGACAATATAACCACATATACTACAACTTAGAGCCTGTTTGACAGTGTGGTTATGGTTGTTTTTCAAATAACTTTTCGTGCCGAAATGCATGCCAATGATGTTTTTTTCATTTTTTAAAAATTATTTTTGACATCAGCACATCAAAAAGATCCAAAACATACAAAACATATTAAATTTTTGCAAAAAAAAAATTGAATTTTTTGGGAACGCGGTTTGCACCGCGTTCCCAAACAATGTCTTAATATTCTTAAAAATATGATCATCTAGATATGGAGAGCATATATGCCTATTTTGAGCTACTAGTGACCATATATGTATAAAGTTTAATATTATTGAAAGAATGGCCATCTTCACATGTTAATCATATATGCCCATTTTAGGACCACTGCTAAAATGATGATCATCCCTACATAGTGATCACATATGTCTACGACTAACTAGTACTAAAAACATGATCATCTTTGCATGGTTATTGCATATCTATTTGTGGATGTTAATGACAATATGATTATTTTGATACGGTGATCATATGTTGTTCATTTTAGCAGGATGATTAGATGTGACTACTAAGAAATGGTCATCTTGCCATGGTGACTACATATTGATCATCTTGATAGAGTGATTTCATATGACCATTAAAGAATGATTATTTTTGTCACACATCACCCGCGTGGCGTTGGTTGATGATTTTCAACGATTGCTATTTTTGGTTTTTTCTGAAAATCTATAAAAAACATGAGTCAAAAATTGAGTAGCAACAATTTTAACACGGTGATCACATATTGATCATCTTGATAGGGTGATCACTTGTGACTATTGAGGACTGGTCATCTTGACATGATCACCATATTTTGATCATTTTGATAAGATGATCACTCGTGGCACTCAGACTAACACTATACTATTTTCATAGAGTTTGGATATCCTAATATAACATATCACAATCATGTGAACCCGATAGATTAGGGTTTAGTCATATAAAACTAATGAGATAAGGCTTATACTATCCTAACTAAATAAGGATTCATCATGCAATCTTGATGTGACAAGGCTTATACCATATGAACCTAATGGACATGTATCAATTTGAATTTGTTGTATTCTTCAACATTCATCTTCTTTCATGTGATATTTTTTTACTTTAAGAATGAAGTGGATTTATATGGTTAATAACCCTACCCTCTATTACCTTTGATCGTTGCATAAAATGATGATCTTCCTTAAGGTAACTTTTGACATTACAATCTATTGATGGGTGGTTATCTCATGATGATTTCTTGATATGAGTTTTTGTAAATTTTGGCTAGCTTCTTTGATGAAATTCTCTAAAACATTGAAGGATTGAATCATGCTAGGGATTAGGTCATATTTTCTTTTAACAACGTATATGTTTGTAATAGTGGAAGACTTTTGATCTCATAAGAGCAGTACCTAGACTTGTAGAGATATAGATCACACCTATTTAAAACTCAACTTTTTTGCCTTTAATTGGATTGTCTGTCTGAGTCACTAATGGTCTTGAGCATCGACTACTAGGTTGTTTAATAATGTTAGACTAAACTAGACACAACATTTTTGTTTCAGAACATGCTTGTGTTTTATTCATAAAAATAATATCACACCTTATTATTTGACCCATTATGTATCATAATTGACTTATATGAAGATCATGGTTATTAAACTGTGCTCATTCCCTTTTGTTAGATGTTAAATTTAGAATTTGATTATTCTTGTGCTCTAAAATGTTGAAATTACTTCAAACTATTATTTACCTTTAGTCTATATCTTATTTATTGCCCTTTTATTTAGCTGATATGCTACAAATCATGCATTACTTATCATTGTGTTGTCTACATGCCTATAGGTTGAGCGAAATAAAGAAATATAGATAAAAACAAAATGAAAGAGATAAAAGAGGAGCAAGATGTTCTGGAATATAATGTAATAAAATTCAATGTAGTCGACTTACACTTAGCATTACAATGTGTCTGAATCTGAAAAATATTACCCAATGAACATTAAAAGTACAATGTAAACCCCTAGCTTGAAAATTGATAAATTAGTGCTAAATATGGAGAATTTTTATAAATTTAGGGTGAAAAAAATTATAAAAGTATTTTATAATTTTAACGAAGTAGACACACTCTATACTATAATGTCTAAATCATAATATTGTTGATGAATGGATAATAATTACACTGAAAAACTGGTCACTGAAAGGTTGAGTTAAACCACTTAAGATTTTTCTAATATTTTTGAGATCATAACAGATTGCTAGACATTGTACTTAATCTTCAAATATAAATCAATCAATTATTGGATTAATAATAAATTAATTTGTAAATTAATTTAATCTTATTTTATTTAAGATTGTGGTTTATATTTATGTCAACTTATTAGAAGACATAATAGTCACACATATAAGAATTATTAGTCAAATATTAAAATGGAGTTTAATCAAGTGTGACCTGATTGTAAATAAGTTTTAGAAATTAAGGATTAGAATGTAAATTATACATGAAAGTACAATTCCAGACCTAGAAAAATCAAGTAGAGAATTGATTGAATAAATTTCTACAATTGTCCTGAAATAATATATATAATATTATTCGGGGGGCAAATTGATATTTTACCATTTATAAGGTCTTCAGGTTTCTCTATAAATAGAATGCTACGCCTTTTATTTTGTTAGTAGTACAACATTATAGTACAAAACACCTGAAAAAACAAAACAAAAAAACTCTTTTGTTATTATTCCTATATTTTTGGATTTTATGTTTTAATTTGGATTTCTGTTTTATGTTTTTTATTTTTGGATTTCTAGTTGTTTCATAGTAGACCTATTAAAAGCTTTTGTAAATTTCTTTAAAAAACAATTATTTTATATTTATTTTTTTAAAAAAATAAAACTATAAATTTAAATTTACATCTGCAACACTTTTCGTTAATAAAAATAATTATGTCTTTCTGTCATTGTTACTATCCTTAATTGCTCTTCCGCCTGCATGATGACAGTAATGTTCTACACGGTAGTTGTGCAAATTTGATCTCTTCTTTTGCTGAATTTCTTGGATTGTTGAGCTTAGGTTAAGTTCCTAATGCATTTTCAATAGACTTTTAGCTTTTGGAATTGGCAATAAATTACATGAGGTATCATAGAAGTTTTTTTTTCCTTTTTAATTCCTTTGAGAAAACATGCAACCATGTTGCCGTCAATTAATTCCTTTCCCTTTTTTCTTAAGAAGAAAAAAATAAATCTAAGAAATGGGAAAGCATAGGAATCTCAAGCAACCCTCGTAGCATTGTTAATCAATTATTCTGGCCGGCGATGTCTTAAAACGATGCTTATCTCTTTTCCAGCACTCGTACCTGCAGAAAGTGGCACTTTTTTATGCTCTCTTTTTCTCCCACAATGGAACTACGTCTACCCTTGCTGAGATTTAAGTTTAGCACAAAGACTTGTCGTTGCCTCCTTGCTTGCTGATTCATCTTGCGTCCATTATTTCCTTCTCTTCTTTTGAATTTGGACATTAGCTGTGATTTGGATGCTGCTCGATTTGCTATTTTCTTTTGTCAGTAGTGATAATTTTTGACTTCCCTCCACTCTTTTGCAGCTGCGCTAATGAAGTTCAGGACAGTGTCCAGACCGAGAAGGAATTAAGGGTTAGATAACAATGTTGCACCTTCAGCTTCTGGAGATCACCTCCGCCATTCCCCATCACCAGCCCAACACGAGACACTCCTTCTTTGTTTCAACAAGAACCTTTTCATCCAACTCTGCATGTGCGTATGATAGTAGTATAACCAGGTCGATTTTAACCAAATTGTTGTTGTTTTGAACCATTTTCGCCCAGCTTCATGTTTCTTACTTTCCTTACTGCCATTTTCTCCCTGTTTTCTTGCTTGAACTCGCAGTTGATAGAATGACGTGATGCGTTTTTGCTGTTTTTCTTTGTTTTTTGCCTCCAGCGTAGGGTAGGGGAATGACAGCTATGCTATTGATCCCAACCAGAGTTTTTCCCCCTTCCTTGACTCTTTTTTATAAGCTTAACACCACTTGCTTTTCGGCATCAATATCTGGTCTTTGCGCTGCACTTTGATTTTATTTTTCTTTTTCAGCTTTTTGTCATTTTGTCCTATCACAATTAACATCTAGATCCACGCTTTTTCAGCCTTTGATATGTTTGTTGTTTTGTCCTTCGTCCATGAACTTCTCTTGCTTGGATGCTGTTGCTATCTTTTTTGAATCCCCTTTGCTGTAGAAAAGAGCCAGTTTTGCCTCTGTTGCATCTGGGACAGCAGTCCTCCATTGTTTTTTTTTTTTCCAAGTTCACCGCAAGAGAAACTACTTGTCGTGCTACCCAGCAACAACTCTCCAGATCTATGTTTACTTCCCTATGCTTCCACACCTTCGATCTCCATCCTTTGCTCGCCTCAAATGGTTGCACATGAATTTTTTTTTCTTTATTGCAATTCTGCTCAACATGCACCTCTCAGAATTTAATAGCCTTTGCATGTCAGTTCATCTTTCTTTGTTTCTGTCACAGCTCCAGTTTCAGCAGCAAACAAGCTCCAGCAAAAGAACAAACAAGAGATCAAGCACGTGGATTAATGGGGATTCTAATAAATGACAATAAGAGCAGTCATTCTAACTGATTCTCACGTGGATTGTATTAGAGAGTTAGTTAGCTGTTGGTAGATAGTTGGAGGGAAATATCAGGTATAAAAGCTGTTGTAGTTCCTAGCTTGGACGACAAGTAAGCAATAAAACAGTTTCCGTAAAACTATCTTCTTCTCTTCTTATTCTTCTTCATCCCTCTCTGCTATCTTTCTTCTGCATTTCTTAGTTGTTAAAGCTGAGTCCATAACAAATTGGTATCAGAGACTCTAAAGATTCACCAACGAAACAATTCGCAGCATTCCCTACCAACAATGGTAAAGAATAACAAGGTTATGGTGTTGGAAGAACATGTGTAAAGAATTCATGACGAATCCCAAGAACAGCAACAATAAAGACATGAGGATTCCCTGCAGAATTAGAAACGGTTAGAGGAACAGTTCAATAAGAATGAACAATTCAAAACATAGCTGGATTCAATAATGACTACACTGCAAACCATAGTCACTAAATCAAGAAGCTGAGAAAAAAGGAAGAGGAATTGGAAATCTAATAGAAGAACTGGTCCAGTTGTAGGTGGGCTAAAAAACGATGTGAAGCCAATGCTGAAGATTCTTAGACCATCTTTATTAATACAAGCCTTTGATCAGCAAAATGACAAGAAGAATCTAATGCAACTATGATAAGAAGAAGTAGGGTGACTGCAAGGTCGACTTTTACTGCTGAGATCAATAAATGGGAAGACAATCTTCCTCCCAAATCTAACAATCAAATGAAGAATGATGCACCAAAAGCAACAAAAAAGTGGAAGCACCCACTACTTCATCAATGAAGCAATTGTCAGAAATCAAGGCTATTATTCAAAAGACTTCCACAATGTATGTAACAGTAGCCTATGGAAGTGTTATTAAGTGCAATACCTTTTTCCCAAAACTCATTTGGTTTATGGAGGGATATGAATTTTATGTTGATTTGAGAGTTCTAAAATTGAGATGATGTGACATGGTTCTTGGTGTGGATTGGTTAAGGAGATACTTTCTAGTTTTTTTATTTTATTTTATCAAGATGAAGATATCTTTTGAAAAGGAAAGAAAAAATATAGAACTTAAAGGCATTATGAAACAAGCAAAATTACATATGACAGCCACTAAAGTTTATAAGAACTTAAAAGAAGTTATCTTTGTATTTGTGGGGCAACTATTTGTTATAACTATTTCTGAAGAACTGGACTCTCACATTGATAATAAAAAGATCAATGCATTGTTGAAAGAGTTTCAATCAGTTTTTGAGGAACCAAAGTAGTTGCTACCACTTAGGAAATTGGATCATTAGAATATTCCACTAATTTCAGGGGCCAAACCAATAAGCATCAAGCCCTATAGAAGTTACTTTATTCACAAAGAAGAAATTGAAAGATTAGTGAGAGAGATGCTCTCAAAGAGGATCATACAATATAGTAGTAGTCCTTTTGCTTCACCAGTACTCTTGGTTAGAAAGAAAGACAATACATAGAGGTTCTGTATAGATTATAGAAAATTAAATAATCTCGCCATTAAGAACAAGTTTCCCATTCCCTTTTATACCTGAGAATTCCCTCTAGCTAACTACAAACTACATCTAACCAGTTGCTAACTATCTCTCTAATATAATCCAAGTGAGAACCAGTTACAATAACTACTCACTTATGGCCATTTATTACACATGCTTAGATTACTGGAATCCTTATTAATCCACGTGTTTGATGTCTTGTTTGTTCTTTTGCTGGAGCTTGTTTGCTGCCGAATGATTGATGAAACTGGAGTTGTAACAATACTCCCTTGTTGAATGAATTCTCGTCCTCAATAATTATTAAGGCTTCGGTAAAACTATCTTCTTCTCTTTTTATTCTTCTTCTTCTTCTTCTTCCGTCTCTGCTATCTTTCTTCTGCATTTTTTATTTGTTAAGGTTGGGGTGATAACAGTTTTGGTTTGCAGCTAGACTGACACGTTCATTTCGCTACAGGATGCCTACGATACATACATGGGTATGCTTTTCTTAGTGCTTTTCAACTGAATTATACGTTTCTTTTTTACGACAAGTTCATGTGAGCTTGTAAAAGAATCAATTCAACCTAGAAGTCCTTTGGGCTTGCAACTTGCACGGACTCATATTACTTGTGCTTATTTTTTTATTAAATAAATGGGGATGGTGAGATTCGAACTCGTGACCGCTTGGTCATTAAGGCTTTGATATCATGTCAAAGAACCAATTCAACCCAAAAGCTTAAGCTGTTAGGTAAGGTCCTAAGATATGATTTATATTATTATTTAACAGCACTGGAAACCGCCTTCGCCACACTTTTAAACATCATCAACTTGGTCACCTTGCAGATGTACTTGTTTTTATCTTGCATCTTTGTGTATAAGCTTGTTAAATGATTATTTTTGGTTTGATGGTGGCCAATGTTGCTTTTACCATTACATTTTCCTTGGCTATATGCATGCTTATAACATGTTTTAGATATTTAGCTGAATCTTTTCTTATACCTTTCATTTTTCTTAATTGCGATGTTTTCTTGGGCTATCCTTGTTTCCATGATTATTTTTTTTATCATGTGCTAAATCAATCAAACTCGGTATGTGATTTGAAAGGGAGCACTAGGCAACAAATCTAAGTCTATATATACCATTCAAGATCATATATTGATTTTCCTTAATGCACTTATTAAGCTCAACTATTAAGAATCTTTTTGTTAATTTATTCTCCTAAACAAGGATTATTTTGCATATAATTATAAAGAAATGTGATGTTTTTTTTTTCATTTATTAAAAATATATAGGGTGTGGGTTTTTCACTATAAAATTAGACACAGATTACTATGGATTGTGATGGTGAAATTATTATTTTGCCCTTTAATGGAAAAAATGAAAGCCTTTATTTTAGGAGCAATTTGGTCTTTTACACTGGCCCATTAGTCATTAAAAAGATTGTTGGAGGGTTTATTTATTTTTATTCAAATGTTTTTAAAAATAAAATGACGTATTTACCCTTAAGGTAAAAAAATTAGAATTATTAACCAAAGACTTTTTTGTCTTTTCATTTTTTAGAATATAGTAGACATCTTTGCCTTTAGAAAAAGACAAAAAATAAGGCATCTCTTTAGGGCATTTTAGTCCTTTCACATGGGTTTTTCTTTGTAATTTCCAGACTCATGGAGGGCATTTTGGTCTTCTTATGTTGGAAATTATTTTTTATATATGACTTAGTTTTTTATTTGAATCTAGATCCTGGAATCTCCAATCAACTAGTTATAGTCACTGTTATTATTCAATTTTTGACCCCATTTTGAAGTATTTTTAAGAAAAACAAAAAAATAGCAAAAAGCAATAAAAACTTAAAAAATATATTCTTGAATGTTGTTAACGCGCTTTTTAGGAGGAGGAGGAATTGGAAATCTAATAGAAGAACTGGTCAGTTATAGGTGGGATAAAAAACGATGTGAAGCCAATGCTGAAGATTCTTAGACCATCTTTATTAATACAAGCCTTTGATCAAGCAAAATGGCAAGAAGAATATAATGCAAATATGATAAGAAGAAAGGTGACTGCAAGGTCGACTTTAATTGTTGAGATCAATAAATGGAAAGGCAATCTTCCTCCCATATCTAACAATCAAATGAAGAATGATGCACCAAAAGCAACAAAAAAGTGGAAGCACCCACTACTTCATTAATGAAGCAATTGTCCAAGAAATCAAGGCTGTTATTCAAAAGACTTCCACAATGTATGTAACAGTAGAAACTTATATGCTTTATACAAGGATATGAATTTTATGTTGATTTATAAGTGTTCTAAATTTGGGATGATCTGACATGGTTCTTAGTGTGGATTGGTTAAGGAGGTACTCTCTGGTTTTTTTTTAAATTTTAATTTTATCAAGATGAAGATATCTTTCGATAAGGAAAGAAGGACTATAGAACTTAAAGACATTATGGAACAAACAGAATTACAGATGATGACAACCACTAAAGTTCATAAGAACTTAAAAGAAACTATCTTTGTTTTTGTAGGGTAACTATTTGGTATAACCACTTCTGAAGAACTGGAATCTCACCATGATAATAAAAAAGATAAAAGCATTATTGAAAGAGTTTCAATCAGTTTTTGAGGAACCAAAGTAGTTGCCACTAATTAGGGAATCAGATAATCAGATTCCATTAATTTCAGGGGCCAAACCAATGAGCATCAAGCCCTATAGGACTTACTTTATTCACAATGAAGAAATTGAAAGATTAGTGAGAGAGCTCTCAAATAGGATCATACAACATAGTAGTAGTCTTTTTGCTTCACTAGTACTTTTGGTTAAAAAGAAAGACAATATATGGAGGTTATGTATAGATTACAAAAAATTAAATAATCTTACCATTAAAAACAAGTTTCCAATTCCCCTTATAGATGAGCTTAATAGATCAAAATTCTTCTCAAAACTGACTAATAGTCAGGATATCATCAAGTATGAATAAAGGATGAAGATATAGCCAAGATTGCCTTCAGAACACATCAAGGGCATTATGAATTTAAGGTAATGCCATTTGGTTTAAGTAATGCTCCTATAACCTTCCAAGCTTTGATTAATAGTTTATTGGAACCTTATTTGTGGAAGTTAGTGATACTCTTCTTCAATGACATCTTAATATATAATTCTTTTATAGAACTACATGTTGAGCACCTTATATTGGTTTTGAAAACATTGAGGAGTAACCAATTGTTTGCTAAATTATCTAAGTGCATATTTTATGAGGAAATAGTTGAATTTGTTGTTTGGTATTGTGATAGCTTTTGTGGTTGTGGTTTGAAAAAAATTGTTTTATAAAAAGTACTTTTGGTTGAGGTTGATTTGATATATATGTATGTTTGGTTAAAACGGTGGTTGAAATTGAGGTTGAACAAAAAGTAGTTTAATGTGTTTGGTTAAGAATGCTTTTGAAATTGAGGTTATAAAATAATTTTAAAAAATATATATTAATATTGATGGTTTTTAATTTAAATATTGTAGATTTAACGTTTGCTATTACATCATGAAATAAATAATATTTTATATAAAATATTTTTTATTGTTCCATTAAACTATTTACAATTCCATCATGTATGAAATACATTCGACAAGGACTATAATTTTTTTGGTTTCTTAAGCGCGCAACAACATCAGATAAAATATAATTATGAACAAAATTGGGATTGCGATCAAATTCTACGAATGCTACGTCATCAAGCGATCTCCGTCTAATTTATGTAGTGTCATTGAATAATGTTAAACACTAGTTTTTCGAATAAAACATAATTAAAAAATAAAAAAAATATTTTTTATTTTATTTTACTGGGACGGACCCGGTTCAATGCATTTTAAGCTTTGGACCGGACCTGGTCCGGCCGGAACAGTGGAGGCATGCTCCATTATTCACTAAACAGTGTAGCATGGCTACACTGCGCAAGAAGCAGCAAGGAGCGGCTTTCCTTCCCCCTGCGTTTCAAACGCAAAAATCAGTGGGACCCATGAACATTAAACTACTTTTTTTTCATTACCAAACATGTTGCATCTGCCTTTTAAACAAAACGCAGACACAACCTCCTAAACAAATGCTACCTAAGGATGTGAAAAGCAAAACAATTAAAAAAACTAAAGGGATTTCTAGGATTGACAGGTTACTATGGGAAGTTTATTAGATGGTTTGGAATTTTAAGTAAACCTCTAACTGAATTATCAAGGAAGAATAATTTCAATTGGAATTCATAAGCTTAGGAAGTCTTTGATCACTTTAAACAAACATTGTGCGAGGCTCTAATATTAGCATTGCCAAGTTTCCATAAAGTATTTGTTTTTGGAATTGATGCTTGTGCTTTCATGTTAAGAGTGATGCTTAGTCAAGAGGGTAGACCTTTGGCATTTATCAGTAAAGCCTTAAGTCTTCAGCATCTGGGATTGTCCATTTATGAGAAGGAGTTTATGGTCATCTTAATTGTAATTGATAGGTGGCAACACTTTTTGGAACACGATCAATTTATCTTATAAACTAATCATGAGAGCTTGGAACACTTATTGGAACAAAAAGGCATACACCTTTGTAGAGAAAAATGGTTTGTAAAATAATTGGGATATGTCATTCAATGCAAGAAAAGAATGGAAATTTGGTTGCAGATGCTTTGTTCAGGAAGGAGTGAATATAGATAATTCTAGCAACCTTTATGGTATAACAATAATATTTCCAGCATGATATTAAGAGATTAATAAGTCCCATGAAAATGATCCTAAGCTAAGGACTATTATGAATGAGAAGTTACTCAATATTAACAGTTGGGTTGAGTTCATATTGGCAGATGGTGTACTGAGGTATAATAACAAAGTTGTAATTGGCAATAATAGAAAATTAAAAAGAAGGCTAGTTGATACTACTAATGATTCTTGTGTTAGTGAAAATTTAGGCTTTCAAAACTCATTTAAGAGAGTTAAGTCATTTTTTTATTGGCCATTAATGAAGCAATTAAGCAAGTGGTAAAAGAATGTGATACTTATAAAAAGGCTAAGATAGAAAGAGTGGCTTATCCAGGGCTTCTATAACCTCTGCTATTACTAGAAGGAACATGGAAGAATATTATAATGGATTTCATTGAAGCACTTCTTAAATCTGAAGGGAAAAATATCATCATGGTAATAATTGATAGATATACAAAATATGTTCATTTTATTGCATTAGCACATCCATTTTCAGCTTAGGAGGTTGTACACACATTTTAGAATTATTTTCATAAGTTTTATGGGTTGCCAACTTCAATTTTAACTATTAGAGACTAGATAATCTCAAGTATCTTCTGGAGAGAATTGTTTAGAAAGTTAGGGGTCAAACTATTCATAAGTTCTACCTATCATCCTAAATCAGATTAGTAATATGAAATAGTTAGCCAATGTCTGGACTCTGGAACATTATATTATCTGAGATATATGGTTATGCATAGTCCCAAGAAGTGATATTCGTGGTTGTCATTGGCACAATGATGGTACAATACCAGCCATCATTCTGCTATTAAGATATTGCATTTTAAAGCATTGTATGGGTGTGCACCATCTAATAAAGAGATTATAGTTCATGATATTTCTCCAGTAGTAGCCATGGATGAAATGTTACAAGTTCGAACAAACTTGGATCATATTCTTTAGAAGCAGTTGGAGATAACGAGGAATATGATGAAGCAAATAACAGATAAAGGCATATATGAAAGGGAGTTCAAGGTTGGGGACTTGGTTTATCTTAAATTATAGCCTTGTAGACAAACAAATGTAGGTTTAGGGAAGAGTTTAAAGCTTAATCCTAGATTTTACGGTCCTTATAAGGTGGGAATAGTAGCCTATGAACTATTGTTACTATAAGGGACATTAATATATCATGTTTTTCATAATTCACTACTAAAAAATAGGTTAGAGATCAAGAAGTAATATCCTTTAATCTACTAATAGTTGATGAATATGGTAAGATAAGAGCGATTCCTGTTGCAATTTTGGACAGAATGATGATGAAAATAGGAACCAAAATTGCTACAATGGTGCTGGTACTGTTGCCCGTGGGCGCATGGTGTCAAAAACGGTTTTTGATTTGGAGTTGCCACCTAGTTGTTTGGTTCAGGGTCGCTAGGAAAATCCAAGTTGTTGGTCTTGTTAGAGATTCACGGGTAAGTGACTGATTATGGCTATAGTTAGCACCCGTACCACACCCTACCTTAAGTAAGCTACTTTGTGATTTGATGTGGTTTATAGGTTTTGATGATTGTCTTGTCAACAGTCTATCTTTACATTTGATATCGGAAATACATCTTACGTATAAGTTCGTAATCCCTAATACTAAAAGAAAACAAAATATTTTTTTGGTATTTTTTGAAATATAGACCAAATTCTCAAGGCTTTAATAAACTGGTTATTCAATCCCAAAATATATGCAAAAAAATATTCTTAAATTTTCATATGGAATACGATGTGATTTTCTTTTTATATTTTTGAGAAACCAGGTCGTATGCAAATTAAAATATTTAATTCTTTTTTATCGTTTTGGTTTTTTAACATTTAAAAACATATATAAGAGAAAAAAAATACAAACACACACCCGCTCATACATTCTCTTTTTACTATGTTGTAACTCACACACAATTACATGTTTACAAAGTAACAGAAATCACAATAACCCAAACACATTAAACAATTTCAAATTTTAAAAATGGACCCCCAAAAATCCAGGAACAGTGTTAGGAAGCCCTCTGAAATTGCAGAAATAGTGGCAGCGTGTTTGCTCCACGCACCACCGCCTCTGGTGGCGAGTGAGTTCACGCGCCGCTGTGCCAGAAAACGGGGGGGTCTGGATGGGCTTCTTCTCCTCTTCCCTTCCCTGCTAGTTGTGAGAACCATCGTCACTTACAAAAGAAGAAAAGCACACAAGCCAATCAATTCATTTTATTTTCATTTTAGGGTATATTATTGGTTCCCCTTTTCTTCTCCTTTATAAACGGTTTTGCTATAAAAAAGATCCTTTACTTTGGTGGTCGTGATCTGATGTGAACAAGGGTTACTCTATGGTGGCAAATCTAGCTGTTAGATCTAGAGGTGGTGGTTTTCTTTCGGGTTGTGAGATGAAGGAGTTGTTGGGTTGGTCGGGAGAAGGAAATGAGGGCTGGGAGGTTGGTGTTATGGCCGGGTATCTTTGGTTCTGGTGGGGGGTTGGAAGGCAGTTTTCACGGTGGCTGAGGGAAGAACAGTTGAGAGGGAAAAGGTCTGGTGTGTGGGTGGTTTGTGGGGGAAGATGAAGGAGATAGGAATTGTTGAGAGAGGAAAGGAGGATATATCGGGGGTTTGTTGTGGGGAGGCTACAGCAAGGGAGGAAGGAAATGGGGGGTCTATCTGGTTTTGGCCGAAAGGGAAGGGGGCGGCTGAGAGAGGGTGAAGAAGAAAGGTGAGTTGGCTGGGAGAGGGAGATTGATTTGGGTGTAGCCCTGGCTAATTCTGGGAGAAGAAAAGAGAGCAAACCCAAAATGGAAGGGGCGACGACTTTGGCTTAGAGAAGATGATAGATTGCCTCTTTTTTTTTAGGGTTTCCTCTTGGCTCCTCCTCAAAAAATTTGTCCACCCTTGATGGCTCCTCCCCCTTTTTCCAAAAATTTTCCCTTTCTATTTATAGACAAGAATGTCATCTTTTTCAAATGCTCCATCAAACATTGTATTTTGATTTTTTTGAAAACGAGCAATATCAGCGTCAACTCAACAAGGAAAAATCAATAATTTTGAAAATGACACGTTAATAGTCGAATGCATTTAAAAGACCTTTGAAATTTAAATTCTTTTGAGACGACGCTAAAAATACTAAAAACGATATAAATATATCAATAACGCATTTCTTGAGTTTTTTTTTTGTTGTTTTGCTATTTTTTGTTTTTTTAAAAAATTTATCTAAAAACTGGGTAAAAAATTAGGTAGCAACAGGTAAAATGGTCCAACTTATTTAAGGAAGACTTTACTTGGGAAGATCTTGAAGGATTGAGCAAACAATTTTCTGAATTTAACACTAATTGTTGAGTACGAGAATTCCTTCAACAATGGAGTATTGTTACAGCTTCAGTTTCATCAAGCATTCAGCAGCAAACAAGCTCCAGCAAAAGAACAAACAAGACATCAAGCACGTGGATTAATAAGGATTCCAGTAATCTAAGCATGTGTAATAAATGGCAATAAGTGAGTAGTTATTGTAACTGGTTCTCACTTGGATTGTATTAGAGAGTTAGTTAGCAACTGGTTAGATATAGTTTGTAGTTAGCTAGAGGGAATTCTCAGGTATAAAAGCTGTTGTAGTTCCTACAAGTAATCAATAAAACAATTTCGGTAAAACTATCTTCTTCTCTCCTTATTCTTCTTCTTCTTCTTCCCTCTCTGCTATCTTTCTTCTACATTTTTTAATTGTTAAGGCTGAGGCGATAACAGTTTTCGTTTGCAGCTTTACTGACACGTTCATTTCGCTACAGGATGCCTACGATGCATACATGGGTATGCTTTTCTGAGTGCTTTTCAACTGAATTATACGTTTCTTTTTTACGTCAAATTCATATGCGTTGGAAACCGCCTTTGCCACACTTTCAACATCATCAACTTGGTCACCTTGTAGATGTACTTGTTTTTATCTTGCACCTTTGTGTATAAGCTTGTGAAATGATTATTTTTGGTTTGATGGTGGCCATTGTTGCTTTTACCATTACATTTTTCTTGGCTAAATGCATGCTTATAATATGTTTTAGATATTTAGTTGAATCTCTTCTTACACCTTTCATTTTTCTTAATTGCGATGTTTTTTTATTTAGTTGAATCTCTTCTTACACCTTTCATTTTTCTTAATTGCGATGTTTTTTTGGGCTATCGATCCTTGTTTCCATGATTATTCTTTTTATCATGTGCTTAATCAATCAAACTCGGTATGTGATTTGAAAGGAATCACTGGGCAATAAATCTAAGTCTATATATACCATTCAAGATCATATATTGATTTTCATTAGTGCACTCATTAAGCTCATCTATTAAGAATCTTTTTGTTAATTTATTCTCCTAAACAAGGATTATTTTGCCTATAACTATAAAGAAATGTTATGTTTTTTTTTTCATTTATTAAAAATATTTAGGGTGTGGGTTTTTCACTATAAAATTAGACACAAATTACTATGGATTGTGACGATAAAATTATTATTTTTCCCTTCAATGGAAAAAATAAAAGCCTTTATTTTAGGAGCAATTTGGTGTTTTATACTACCCATTAATCATTAAAAAGATTGTTGGAGAGTTTTTTTTTTCAAAATTTTTAAACAATAAAATGACTTATTTACCCCTAAGGTAAAAAAAATTAGAATTATTAACCAAAGACTTTTTTGTCTTTTTATTTTTTAGAACATAGTAGACATCTTTGCCTTTAGAAAAAGACAAAAAATAAGGCATCTCTTTAGGGCATTTTAGTCATTTCACATGGGTTTTTCTTTGTAATTTTCAGACTCATGGAGGGCATTTTGGTCTTTTTATGTTGAATAATTATTTATATATATATAATTTAGTTTTTTATTTGAACCTAGATCTTGAAATCTCCAATCAACTAGGTATGGTCATTGTTATTACCCAATCTTTTACCTTATTTTTGAAGTATTTTTAAGAAAAATAGAAAAATATCAAAAAGCAAAAAAAACCTAAAAAGTATGTTCTTGAATGTTGTTAAAATGCGTTTTAAAATTGACGTGAATGTTGCTCTGTTTTTTTTAAAAATTAAAATATAAAAAAATTAAAATTTATGAAGGAATCACATATGAAAAGAAAGAAATTAAGAAACCAAATTATTTTTAAATTGGTTGGTCTTTTATTAGTAACCAAGCAATTATTAAAAATAACAATATCTATTCACCTATAAATATAGGGGATAGCCATAAAAAAAACCCCTAAACCTTATCTCTACCGAACTAGCCGCCACCCAACAACCCCCTCTCTTTTGCCAAAACCGAACCACCCCTTTCGCCCCCACAGGCCACAGGCCACAGGCCACGACCCTCTATCTTCTCAACATTCACCTCCCATAACAACCACAATCGCCCGACCAGACAACCCCCCTACAATCTTCAACCTCCAGGCAAAGCCACCCTTCATCACCATCACCCACACCTCTACACCTCAGCCCACAAACTCCAGTTTCGGTTTCCAAACCAACAACCTTCCCCCTTGCTAACTGAAGCCTCCCACCAGAACTCGAACTAATCTCACTCCTTCAGCCTCCATCTCCAGAATCAGACCCACCCCTTGGCCAAAACGACAACCCCTCTCTTCTCATCCCACTGACTGAAAACCATTGCTACTATCCAACAAGAACGCCACCAATGATGCCCAATCACTCTCCACGAGCACAACTATCACAAACAGCCGCAGCTCCTCAACCAGCGTGAGCATACATCAGTCATAGCAGCGACACCATTTTCAGTTCCAGCAGCATCATTGTGGTCTCTTTTGAAGCAACTCACCCACGACAGTTGTACACCCTCAACCCAGTCGTGAGAAGTTCTTCTGCCCCATGACCCGGTGCCTCCTCTAAACCCGTAACCCCCCCTTCAGCAGCGTACATCTCCCACGTGCACCATTAGAACTAAAAACCAGTAGAGCTTTAGCTAAAAACCTCTGATCCAACTTTTAATCATGGTGTAGTGAGAATGATTGATGAGCTAATAGAGAGAAGCAGATTTGAAGGTAGAAAGAAGGAAATGGGTATGGCATTACCGAACCTTCAAAGGACTAGATCTCTCTCCAGGAGTGGAGTTGCATGTCATCGTCGGTCCAGAAGTGAAGAGGAGTTAGAGAAGGTTCAGATCCACCATCCTCCAACAGTGACGGCGTGTGAATCCATGTGTTAGTGGTGGTAGCGGCGCGTGTCCTGTAACTCTTAGATACGCAAAATGCCTGGGAAAGTTATCTATGAACTCAAACTATTTTTGAGAAAAAATGCTAAAATATTATGAATTTTGGAACCAAATTTGTTTATTATTTTGTATAATATTTGGGACTGTTTGGACTGTTTAATTTGATTTAATTTGTATGTGGATTTTAAAATGATTTGATTATTTGTGCTGAGTTATAGATTTATTTATGGTTCGTGATTGCTTTGCGAGTGTGTTTGTGATGAATGTGTCTGTGATTTCTTTGTGAATGTTAAATATTGACGAATGAATTGTTTTAGGGTCAGTTTTTGATTGGTATATTTGAATTAGCATGAAATTCGAATTAAACATTGGAATATGTGGTGTTTGCTTGCTTTTGAGTCATTTTAAATAGCAAATAATTTATTTTTAAATTGATATCTTTTACAATTTAAAACACATATTGTGTTTTACTAAATGTCGTTACGACAATTTTTCAATTAATATTGATTTTCTCACTTTCGTTTTAATCTTTTTATATATAATATTTAAAATTGTAATCTATATATATTTTTTTGTATTAAATAAATCAGTTTCCTTAAAAAAAAACAAGAAATTTTTTTTTTTTTAAATACAATTTTTTTTTTTATTTGTATATGGTTAAGTATTATTTCATCAGAATTAATGGTTAAATATTCTAGTGTAGAATATTAGACATAGTTATTAAACCCGGCCCGGGGGTTGACCCGGCCAAGGGACCGGGTCCCGGGTTTCAGGGGTCAACCCGGGTCAACTCGGGTCAACCCGGATTAACCCGGAAAAATTAAAAAAAAATAAAGTTTTAATATTTCATATGAAAAAATTCATGTAAATATAGATTATACATATTATGAAGTTTAAAAGAATATTTTAAAAAGTTTTTTGTCCCACATTAAAAAGATATTATGTTAAGCTTTTAAGTTAAAGTATTTAAACTAAAAAAGTTTTTTATCCCACATTGAAAAAACATAACTTTTTTCGTGGAAACATAGAGTATATATACTAATGGGTTTCGAATCCTACATTGAAAAAACATAACTTTTTCCTTGAAAACATAGAATATATATACTAATGGGTTTCGAATTTCACATTGAAAACATAACTTTTTCCTTGGAAACATAGAGTATATATACTAATGGGTTTCGAATCCCACATTGAAAAAACATAACTTTTTTCATGGGAACATGGAGTATATATATGAAAGGGCTTCAAATCCCACATTGAAAAGATACTATGTTATCCTTTTAAGTTGAAGTATTTAAACCAAAAGGTTTTTTATCCTACATTGAAAAAACATGGTTTTTTTTCATGGGAACATAGTGTATATATATGAAAGGGCTTCAAACCCCACATTGAAAAGATACTATGTTATCTTTTTAAGTTGAAGTATTTAAACCAAAAGGTTTTTTATCCCACATTGAAAAGACATGGTTTTTTTTTCATGGGAACATAGTGTATATATGTATGAAAGGGCTTCAAACCCCACATTGAAAAAATACTATGTTATCCTTTTAAGTTGAAGTATTTAAATCAAAAGGTTTTTTATCCCACATTGAAATGACATGGTTTTTTTTATGGGAACATAGTGTATATATATATATGAAAGGGTTTCAAACTCCACATTGAAAAAATATTATGTTATCCTTTTAAGTTGAAGTATTTAAACCAAAAGGTTTTTTATCCCACATTGAAAAAACATGACTTTTTTCTTGGGAACATAGAGTATATATACTAATGTGTTTCAAATCCCACATTTGAAAAAAAAAAAAAAAAAAATATCGGGTCTCGTCCGGGTTCGCCCGGGTCGCCCGGATCCCGGGTCAACCCACCAGGTCGCCCGGGTTTGGCCGGGCTGTTGCCACAGCCGGTCTTTTGTTAAACCCGGACCGGTCCAGCCACCGGGTCGACCGAGTCCCGGGTCGACCCGCCGGGCTGGGCCGGGTTTAATAACACTGATATTAGACCTATAAGTGAGGCTGCTATTTGAATATCAGGAATTAATCAGAAAATTTTTAAAGTTATTTTAACTATTTATCATTTTTAATTAGAAGTATTTTTTTTTATCATAATATTCAATTATAAGAATTTATTTGGATATATGAATTCATAATAAATTCTTAACATCATATTTATTCACACTAATAAATCCTAATTCTAAGCTATAAACAGACTATCGTTTGGAACCTATTAAAACCCTTAAACCACATTTAAAACCACACAAAGCAGCTTATTTCAAGTAGGGTGTGGTAAGATATTAATATTTTTCATAGTTACAACCAGTCTCTTACTTTTAAATCTCTGATAAAACAAATACATCCAGGTTTTTCAACGACCCTGAACTAAACAATTACATGGCGACTCCTACGATCCCTGACGCTGCATGTCCACGTGTGATAGTCACATCATTACACTCTTTTATCTTTAAAGGCTTTAAGCTCATTTTCTCTATGAATCATACATAAGCTCTCTTAATAAATTTTTTGTTAATGAATCCACAATATTTTGCTTTGACTTTACATAATTAATAGAGATAATTTCATTCAAGAGAAAATGTTTAATGGTATTATGTCTAGATTTATCATTATGCATCTTCTTATTACTGACTGAATATCACAATAAATATGAATAGTAGACACTGGTTTTGCCCAACATGGAAAATCCTCTAAGAAATTTCGAAGCCATTCTGTTTCCTCCCCATCTTTATTAAGAGCAATAAATTTTGATTCCATCATAGATCTCGCGATTCATGTTTATTTAGATGATTTTCATAACATAGCTGTTGTACCAAGTGTGAAGACTTATCCACTAGTAGATTTTGAATTCTTAGTGTTAGATATCTAATTGGCATCACTATACCTTTCAAGTACTGTCAGGTAACTAGTATAGTGTAACTCATAGTCTAAGGTGTATTTCAAATATTTTAGTACCATTCTTGGATTAATTATAAATCTACTCAATTTTCTAACCGAGTAAGCAATATCAAGTGTTATGTAGTTCATAACATACATCAAACTCCTAATTATCCAAGAAGATTCTAATTTGTTTATTCCCTAGCCTTTATTTTTTGACAATGCAATTGTCACATTTAGAAAATTTGTCAAAAACTTTCTCAAAATAATGAGATTGGGATAATATTGATCCATCAAATATCTTAGAAAGTTTTATTCCTAGTATGACATTTGCAACACCCAAGTCCTTCATGTCAGACTTGTTGGTTAATTTTTTTTTTTAATAGACTTGATCATGCGATCATTACTGTCTATAATAAGTATATCAATCACATGAAGATATATAATGGCATAACCTTTATCTGTGTTTTTCACATAAATAAATTTATCAATTTCATTGGTTTTAAACTCATTTGACAATATAACTTGTCAATTTTTTCATGTTATTGTTTAGGTGTTTGTTTTATACCATATAATGATTTGACAAGCTTCTAGTTTTTCTTCTTCTTTTCCATCAATAACAAACCTCTCAGGTTGTTCCATGTAAACATCTTTATCTAGGTCACCATTAAAAAAAAGTTGTTTTTTTACATCATTTTGATATATTTCAAACGTCTTAATAACAATAATGAATATTAACATTTGTATGGAAGTTATTCTTGAAACATATGAATATGTGTCAAAATAGTCCACACCTTCTTGTTATCTCAAATCTTTAACAAGTATAGCTTTATATTTTCTCAACAATACCATCAACTTTCATATTTTTAAAAATTCACTTATGGCCTAATGGTTTACTTTTAGGAAGAAGATCTATTGGTTTCTATGTATGATTATTCATAATGGATTCAATTTTACCATTAACTGCCTCCTTTTAATAGAAAGTTTCAAGATATGACATTGCCTCAAAGTATGTTCGTGGTTCATTTTCTAACAAGTATGTTAAAAAATTAGAACCAAATGTTTTGGTTTATTTTACCCTCTAACTTGCTCAATTTCATCGTCTTCTGATTGATGATGATTAATTAAGCTAACCCTATTTATTTTTTTAAGTGAATAATTTTTTCATGCTTCATTCAATGGAAACACATCTTCTAAGAATGTAGCATTCTTTGATTCCATAATAGTATTAAAATGAATATCCTCAATACTTGTTTTTGTACAAGAAATCAATATACACTATTATTGTATGTATATCCGATAAATGCATAATTCATATTTCAAGGCCTCATCGTAAGCTTTTAAGGATTAGGTACTACTACCTTTGCAAGACAATCCGACATTTGAAGGTATTTGTAGAAAAATATTTTACATTTTCATAATTCATATAATGTATTTTCTAACTTTTTATGGAATACTTTATTAAGTACATAGCTAGCAATTAGAATTGCCTCTCCTATAATTTTTAAGGTGCTCTCGAACTTATCAACCTGACATTATTTCTTTTAATGTTTGGTTTTACATTTCACAATGTCATTTTATAAGATGAATAAAAAGCGATAGTTTGATGGATAATACCATTTTGAGAACAGAATTCACCAAATGAAGCTTTGTATTTTCCATCTTTATCACTTCTTATTACATTTATTTTCTTATCAAATTATTTTCAAATTTATTATTGTAATGTTTAAACATTTAAAGAGCCTCATCTTTGCTATTAAGCAAATAAGTATAATAATATCTTATACAATCATCTATAAAAGTAATATAATACTTTTTTTAACCTCTAGTTTTCAAAAACTTTAAATCACTGATATTCAAGTAAATTAAAACTAGGAGGTTCACTACTTCTTTCATTTAAATGGAAATATTTTGTAAAACCCCAGATAATATTATTGATATTCATAAAAGTCAGGATTTCAAAAAAATGATGGAAAGTGATAAATTAAATTATAAGAATGATGATATATTCGAGAATCTGAATTAAAATGTTTTATTCAAATGTTAATATATATAAATAAATAAACACGAAAATGTGAATAAAATTTTAATAGAAGTATATTTCATGAAACTAAAAGTACCAATGAATAACTTAGTGAAATTCGATATAACCCGGGCAAGATTTGGTATAAACAGGTACCAGGATTCAGGAAATTTTAGCCAAAAATCATAAAAGTTACTGTTGAGGGATATAGAAGGCATTTAAAAAAAAATAAAGAAATAATATGTGTGCTAAAGTGTGTGTGTGGGAAGAAAACTTTTAGGGACATAGAAGCAATTTTTAAAAAAGTTAATTATATATATATATATATATATATGAGTGCAAGTGATTGTGCTGTAAAGAAAAAAAAAAAAAAACAAAACTTGCATTTCAAATAGAAAGAAGCATTCGGCCAGGAGAGGAGAAACAAATTCAAGCAAGCAAATTTTCTCAATTCAAAAGTGTTAAAGCTTTGGTTATTGCGTGGTAAGGTGCCCTCACTCTTTTAACTAAGATTCTTGAGGAATTAATGCTTTAAATTGATTGAACTTTGTGAAATGAGGAATTAGGGTTCATGATAAATTTTAGGGAAAATTACAATTGATTGTGAAATTGTGTTAAGGTTGTTGAAGTGAGTAGAGAAAGTAAGAAATTATGGTAATTGGAGCAAAGTTTTAGGTGTTCTTGAAGAAGGGATTTTTTTTGGAAAAAAAAATATTAAGAAGAATAAAATTTAAGAATTTGAATAAGATGAGATTCTATAGGAAAGAGATGATATGAATGTTAAAGAGTGAATAAATCATGAATTTTTATGTTTTCCTTTAATTTAAATTTTGGTAGAATAAATTAAATAAATACATTTAAAGAATATATATATATATATATATATATATATATATATATATATATATATATATATAGTTTTGAATGATGAAATGAATTGTGTTAATGTGAAAATTGAAAGAATAGGGAGGAAATTTACAAAAGGAAGAAGAGAATTTTCATGTTTCTTTCTTAATTTTGTTTTGGCAAATGAAAGGATAATTGAAAGGATTTTATTTATTGAGTGTGTTAATATGAAAAGTAGAATAATGATGGGACATACTTGTCAATTCAGGAGAGGCTGCCAGGCTGACACCACAACAGGGAACTTCGGCTCGAGCTCAGTCGTCAGGTAATTACACGATGCCTAAATTTAATATTGGTCAATATGTATCTTTTTATCTGATTAATTGTGGTTGATATATTAGAAATTATTATGTTGTTTACTTGAGAAAATAAGATATGCGATGTGATGAATTAATTCCTGAATTAATGGGATTAATGCCTTGGTGAATGGGCGTGATAAGAAATTAATTCCCTGGTTAATGGGATTAGAACCCTGGTGATTGGGCAAATCGTTGAATTAATCATTGAATTAATGGGTTTAATGTCCTGGTGAATGGGCTTGATGAGGAATAAAGTCCCTGGTTAATGGGATTAGTACCCTGGTGAATGGGTAAATTGTTGAACTAATTCCTGATTTAATGGAATTAGTGCCCTGGCAAATGGGCGAGATGAAGAAGTAATTTCCTGGTTAATGGGATTTGTACCCTGATAAATGGGTGAAACGTTAAAGTACATTTTAGACTGATGACAATAGTGCTTGTTGAATGGACTGATAGAAAAATTAGTCATCTATTAGTGAATGTAATGCCGTGTTAATTGGACGATAAGAGTAATTATATTTTGTTGACATTAAGAAAAAAAAATCATCATAGATTATTCTGAAACTTAATTGATATGTAATACTAGATGAGCAAGTTAATTTAATGATCTTTTGACTAAATTTACAAAAAAAAAAAGAAAGGAAGAAAGGAAGAAAATAGAAAGAACTTTATGAATGTCTTTTTTTTCATTTGTCTAATTGAATTATTGTATTAAATCTATTTTCAGGTACATCCCCCTATCGGACTGAACAGTAGATTAGTTTCCTTATATTTTGTTGGATATCATGTTGTAATGAATGAATTTATCATTTTGTTTTGTAATATAATGCGTCTACAGTTTATCGAAAGCTCTTTTGTGTAGTATAATCTTAATTATGAATTCCTTCTTTAATTATGAATTTATTTCGATTATAATTTTGTTAATGGTCCTTATTTGTAAATCTTTGAATTGTGTAGACATGTGTGAATTTGATTATTGAGAAGTTGTGATGTATTGAGAGGAGGATGTCCTGGATGATAGGACGAGTAAGAGATTTGTTAATTGGGGATTGTGGAAGAAGAGTCGATAACTTGGTATCTAAAAATATAGAGGAAAATCTGCCGAATGTTTATTGATTATATAGAAAAAAAAATCCCTAATCTCAATTGAATTATTATGTCCTTGCTCATTTGTTTTGAATACAAATGTTGGGGTTGTTACATATTTTTTTTTTAAATTTTGATTTTACACAAACTTTATATTTTCATTACTAAGACACCTCTCTCCTATCAACATTCTATTTTTAGATAGTACAAAATTGTCACTCTAAAAAATCAATTTAAAATGATTTTTGCTCAATAATAAACTAGATATTAAGTTCATCTTAATATCAACGACATGAAGCATATTGTTGAGTGTTAAAAAAAATTTTGAAGTCATTTTCAGGATGATCTTCCAAACACCTAATATCTTGAAGGTTGATGAATTCTCCATGTACAAATGTTCACCAACCACTTCTAATAAGTGGAGAACATTCTTTTTTAGTCCATAAATGTCTTGTTGCACCAATATAAACCCACCACTCCCTAGAATCTTTGATCATAATGAATTCATAAACAACAACAATTATGTTCATTTTTGAAACTTATTAATGAGGTGGTCAACCTCATTGATATTGGCTTCAACAATTAGTCTCTCTCTTAGGTTACTTTGTTGAGCTCTATTTATGTAACCATTGATATCTTTTTTTTTTGGAAAATTTGTTATCCTTTTCCACTCTTATCCTTAAAATAAGATCTTCAACTCCCATTTTATTGCTCTTATGCTTAAGATATTTCTTGAATTCTTTATAAGATGGTGATAATTTTTTAATAATTACAGCCACTTGAAAGGATTCATTTATAACTATATCTTTAGCATAACTATTATGTAAGGTGAGTTAAAACTCTTGATCTTGGATCATAATGATCCCTGATTCAACTAATTGAAATCCAAAAAAAATTTCGATTGTAAACTTTTATATAACAACGACGTCAACCTTGAACTTTTTGTCCAAAGTATTTTTGCACTCTTGATTGAACTATACACATTATATTATCTATTGTTCAATCTATTTAAGATGTAGTTCTTGCACATGAAATCACTTAATTTGATTCTATACGTCAAAAGCTACCATAATAATAGAATCAAAATCATTATTTGACCACTTTGATGCTTTTTTCACCTAAGACATTAAAATAGTTCAATGTGGTCATATAAGATAATATTTTATATTTCCATCTCTTAAAGTTCAATTCATTGAACATTTTAAGGTTCTCACCATTCACCATAAAAGGTGAAGCAATATTGGTTGAAACAACCAATTCCTAAGATAAAATCATTATAAAATTATTGAAAAAAAACAACCAATATTATATAAATAATTTGGTTTCTCAAAGCACATATAAAAGCAACACTCCAATTTTTTTACAAACCAAAGCTTGAGATTTTCTTATCACAAAACAAAAGCTAAACTAATATAATATATTCAACCAAGCAAGATATTAAAAGTCATGTCATGATATATATATATATATCCACAACATAACATAGATAACATTACCTGACCAGTAAAATATAATAAAAAAAACATATAAAGGTCAATTTCAAGTTAATGTTCACTTGTTTGATTATTGAGGGCATGTGTTTGAACCAATGTTGTCAATTTTGTTCTGATCAGCACATAATAACTGGTATATCTCGTTCATGTTTAAAAAATAGAATAAACTGGAACAAACTTCATCTCAGAATCTCAGCTTGTTTCGGAAAGTCCAGTCAAATTTCGGCCGGAATGTTGTAGTTCCATTTTAGCCAAATAATGTGTTCTTTTTTTATATATAAAAAAACTATATTTTTCTCTCTAGTTTCATCCTTCAAAACTTCGTTTATTAGAGATTGGACTTCAAAATTTATTGTAGTTTGTTTATTTATGGTTATCTTAGTCTCATGACTTATATCACGAGTTTGGTGGGTTAACTCATTTGACTCAAGGTTTTTTTTTTTAATTGATTCTTTTTAGTTTTATCATTCAACATCTTTAATATTTGGTTGATTATGAATTATGATTTATCTTTTTTTCAGTTTGTTTTTTATGACATGTTTGGAACCTTCTTAATTGAATCCAATTCATAGGTTTTAATAAAATTTCATGTTTGAAACCCTCTTTCATTACAGTAGAGAATTGATTCTAAACAACCTATGAAATTATCCTAGTCTCATGAGTCGGGCCACAAGTTTTGTGGGTTAACCTAAGTAGACTTGGGTTGTTTTATGATCTCATGATTCGGGTCGATCCAATATGTTATCATCTCAACAATTAAACAAAGAGATGTTGTCTTGATTGTTTTTATGTCAAATTATATTTTTAATAGTCATTCAGATTATCTTTGGATCCGTCGAGTAGACACACACACACACACACACATTAGAACATACCATTCCAATCTTTATTTGAACAAGTCGATTAAAGACCTAATTTAATATACCAATAATATTAAAATACTGAGAATGCTAACAAGGTTTTGTTAGCAAGTAGTTGCACCTGCTCGCTCAATAGGTCCACATGTACTTTTAGTTATGGCTGTATGGAGCCATAAGAGAGCTTATTGGTGTTAGAAAACTTAAATAATTTATGATGAAATTCAATGCACACCAATTTTCTAAATGAGAGCAAACAAAAATAAAAAAGATGAAAATCTTATGACCCTTTTGAAAAGCTCTAAAATGATAAATATTGGTAAAATTATTTTTTTCCTTCTTTTTATGATGAATTTTTAAAAAGAAGTAGCTATGGTAACTATACATATTATTGTGATTGACATTATCCATTAAAAAAATATTGATTTATAAGATCACATGTAAAGTAATTTGATCACATTATAACTTTTAGTGCATGTTTGACATTGCGGTCTAACTGTGCTTTTGAGAATTTTTGAAATTTATTTTAGCTTCAAATGATTTTTTTTAACGTTTTAGATCGTTTTGATGTCCTGATGTTAAAAATAATTTTTTATTTTTTTATAATTTTAATGCATTTTCAAATAATAATCACTTTGAAAAACAACATCTACTACACTTCCAAACATGCTCTTAATCCCAATGCTAATTGGCAAGTCACAAGGTAGTGTTTGATATTGTGGTAGTAGTTGTTTTTCAAAGTATTTTTCATTTAGAAATGCATCAAAACTATTTTTTTAATTTTATTTTTGATATCAACATATCAAAATGATTCTAAAATATTAAAAAATATATAATTTGAAAAAAAAAAGACAAAATTTGACAAAAGGGTGGCCAATAGCCAAACAGGGTATTAAGTTGACAATTAAAGCGTTTTTAGCTTGTCGCTTGCCTTATGTAGAATTGTTTTGAAAACTAACATAATTTTAAAAAAGTGAAGAGTAAATAACACACTTTTAAAAAGTTTTGGGGAAATGACATAGTTTTTACATAACTGCTATTCAGAATAACGGTTATTTAACAACCGCGATTTACAATAATGGTTTCATAACAAGTCCACGATTCTGAATCGTGGTTATGATGTATATTAAAGCACAAATATTTTCCTCCATTGCCGCCGGTTCTCAAGAAAAAAAATCCTATAACCCGAAAAAACCCAAGAGAGAAAGTCATCAAATCACCCAAAACACTGTCCAATCCTCCATAAAAACACTAGAATCATCTTTCCCTTGTCACCACAAGTATTTCTATCATTTTTTAGTTGCAAACCACCGGTCAAGCTTTTGTGTCCAACCAAACCACTGCCACCAATCACCTACACATCATGAAAGCAAGGTGAAGCACTTACATTGTCTGTTAGTTTGATGGGTTTAAGTATTGAATTAATAAATTTTGTGTTTTGATTTAATTTAGTTTTTGTGTTATGTTTGATAATTTGGAATTTGTGTTGTATTTGATAATTGGATTATTTTAGATTATGAATGTTGTAATAATGTGTTGTTAATACAATTGATGTTATTTATGGAATCAATTAGACTTGAATTAAAGAAATTGTGGTTTAAATTGATTATTGGGTTAGTTTTCATATTTAATTATATTGTTTGAATTGATATAAATTTTATTCTAATTGATGCAATTAGTTGTCATAATTTAATTTTTAATTGTAAAAAAAAATTTAATTGATAAGTTGTAAAAATTATTGTAATTGAATTTTTACAATTAATTATAGTTTTATTTCTGTTATTATGGTTTATATAATAACAATTTGTGTTTGTATCGAATTGTGAGATAATTTATTTTTGATTAAACAAGTATTTTTTATTTTACAGAACATGTCTTCAAACTTCTTTATGTTGTATCATTATAGTGGTACTATCATTCCTGTACGAATAATAGTATCACTTATATTGACAGAAGTACCGTGTTCTTAAATGTTACTAGAGGCATGTCATTTGAAGATACCAAAAAAAATTATATGTGAAAGACTTGAGTTGAATTATAATGATGTTGAAATAGATATCACTTGGAAGTATCTTGTTGGGGAGCATCAATATTTTCCGATACGGATTGCTTGTGATGTTGATTTTAGAAATATGATGAAAATGTTCGTGCAAAGTGGAACAAACATGATGGAGTTGTATGTGAGTAGCCGACCTAAACTTATTAGATCATATAATATGGAGCTTAGAGATACTAATATATAAATGCCCATATTTGCTTGACCACTTAGACAATTATCACATTTAGCTTATACTGGTACATCTAGGACATTGGAAGATAGGGTTATGGGAATTTATGATGAAAATATGATTAAAACTACATATTGTGATCAGTGCAGGTATGATTTATTCGATCCTAGTGATAATGAAGATAAGAATGTCGGGAGTTTAGTTGAAACATTAGATAATGATAATGATGATGGTGATGATGATGTAATGAGGCCTCCAGTTCTAGAATTTGGTCGTGATACTGGAGTTGATGACATGGTTTGTAATGATTGGTCTGTTTATCATAAAAAAATCAGCTGGAAGTGGTAATTTGGTTATTTGATAAAATTTCAAAACGAAAGATGATTTGGTGAATGCTGTTAAGTAATGACACATTGCAAGTTTACTTGAATATTGCGTTTAATGTTCAAACCAAATATTTTTTCAACTACAGTGTGTTCATGTATCTGGATGTCAATGGTACTTATATAGGGGATACCATAAAAGGTTAGATTCCTTTGAGTTAGCAAAGTTGAAAAGTAAACACACAAGTACCACTATATACATAAAAAAAAAACCATCATCAGCTTGGTACTAAATTTATTGCATCAGCGTTGTAACTCTTGTCCAAGATAACCTTGCATTATTGTTTCCAATATAAGAGAAGAAATTAAATTGTACTATAGGTTTAAAATTTCTTACTATAAAGCATGGGTTACAAAACAAAATATACTTGAGGAACTTTTTAGAAGACATGATGACTCATTTGAAATGTTACCTAGATTGTTTGTGGCTTTACAAGAATCAAATCCTGGAATAGTTGTTGAGTGGAAACATAATGGACAACTTGATAGTGAAATAATTGTGTTTGGTAGTGTTTTCTAAGCATTTGGTCCTGTAATTGATGAGTTCAAGTCTTGTAGGTCTATCATCAGTATGGATGACACCTGTCTGTATGAAAGGTTCAGTGAAAAGTTATTGATTGCAGTTGCTTTTGATGCAGACAATGAGATTTTTTCTTTGGGCTTATGCATTAGTTGAAGAAGAAAATAATGTTAACTGGAGTTGGTTTTATGACTCATTCAACGTCACATTATAGGTAACCGTAATGGTATATATATTATATCGGACAAACATGCTGATATTAAGTATGAAATGACAACAATTTGATTTGAACCGATTGGATATCATTGGTATTGTGTTAGACACAACATGCAAATTCAATCACAAATTCAAAGATTTGTCAACCAAAAAAGAGTTGCTTAGGATGTACTATGAATCTTCAAAGCGTAAATTTTATGAATGATTTGATGTTATGTTGTTTCCAGTCCATTCCACTTTATAGTTAGGGTTCAGGTGTCCTTGCATGTTTGTATAGGTATTTATGTCAAGCTAGCTTTGAGAAATCAAAGCAAGTTAGAGGATGTTTATTACTTTTACAGGTAAAATAAATGTAATAAGTTTGTTATTTTTATATTGTGTTATTTTTATATATATTTGAGTTGGTTACTGATTGTTGTATGTTTTTTTTGTACATAAAGCTATGATCGTGAGAACATTTACACTTGGAGAGGCTACGAATTAAGTCTACACCTGTTATGTCTATCCATGTTTTAGAGGTTGATATACAACTTCTGTTAGAATACAAGTAATATGTTATTGAACATATAAATTATGTTGTTTAGATTAAGAATATTTTTCAAGGAAACCTTATTTAATAAATTTCATTGCTTATTTATTAACAAATGGTGTGAGAGTAGATATTTTGAACATAATTCAACCCACGTTTTGAAATTTTATCAAAGTGAGTTAGATAGACAACAATCAAATGAAGTACGTTAGTAAATTATGAGAGTGAAATAATTGTATGTGTTGATGTTGGCAAATGATGAGAATTGATTACTTGTATTGATGTTTGATTTTTTGGATGTTGGTAACTCCATTAAAATAATTGTGTGTGTTGACATTGGTAAATGATGAGAATTAATTACTTGCATTAATGTTTGATTTTTTTATATTTATAAATGTTGGGAGATAATTTTCCTGGGTTGATATTGGTAAATGATTAGAAATAATTGCATTATTGATGTTTCGATAAATCGGTGAAACCTTTATTCTACAGAAGATATGACAGCTGCTCATGTTATATACACACTGGCCATGAATTTCTGGACATCAGTTGTCCCCCTTGTATTTTTTGAGCTTGTTGAGTTGCATTGTCTGGACCGTGTGATGCGATAATTTGGCTTTACGCAACTCATCCCATATGACATAGATATGAGCGATCAGTTACATTCCATTAGTCGTCTGGGTAGAATCGCCGATTAAAATTGGATGATCTACCATCTCCAACATATATTGATGTGGGATGCACAAAGAAATTTTAATTTTAGAGAGGTGCATATTATAATTTATGAGGAAGAATACATAGGTTGGTACCTGAGTATAACATGTCAAATCATTACACCTAACCCAACGCAAGTTCCTCCATGCGAGGAGATATAGTATGAGCCACATGCACGACGTATTCAGAATGTTGTAAGTATTTGTTACTTTTTTATAAGTTTTGACACAATCATTATATTTTACTTATGGATTAATAATTTTATTTGCTTCATATTAGGTTAGACAATTGCTACATGATGATCGACGTGTTATGATTGATCTTCGTGATCTTTCTGATGATGATGGACTTTCTTGTTATTATACATCTTCCTGCCTCGAGACATGTCATACTACACTTGACATGTTAGGAGAGACACTAAGCCTAGATAATGTTGTCTCGGAGAATGAAAATCATACAGATAGGTAGAAGTCGTGCTATTGATGAAGCTGGTTAATCCACTCATCATCGCAAAAGACATAAATAGGCCCAGATGTATTATTATATTGTGTATAATTATTTTTTTTATTTTTCTATTTAAGAGTTATTTTTATTATTACTAGTCTTGTAATATTATTTTTGGTAATTGTCATGTAGATTTTAAAATTGTCTTATATTTTATACATTTTCATACTTGATTTATATAAGCATGATTTAATATCATCAAAAACAGATAAACATGTGAACATGTTTAAAATTTTGAATCATTCATTAACAACTTAAAATACAAAAATAAAAATAATATTTAAAATACACACGTATTAATTAGAAATTATAATTAATAAATAAAAATGATAATAATATATCACATTTTAAATTATGGGTCTTGTTTGGTTTTTGATTGCGGTGATTTAGACTTAGTTCTATGTTAAAACTGAATTTAAGACACAATCACTATTCTCAGCTTAACAGTTCTAAACGAACACTAATAATAATAGTAATTATTAATAAAACTGTGTTTTTCAATAACGAGTTAAAACTGTACTATATTTCAATTTTTTTTTTCCTGCGCTATTTTTCAAAAACTTAATGCAAATTATGCTAGTTTGATAAAATACCCCTTTCTTTTCTTATGTTTTCATATATTACATTGACAAAGAGGTTGCATTTGAACCATAATAACATAGAGGGTCTAATTTGAGCAAGCATAAAAAGTAGAGGGACCAAAGACGTTGAACAAAAGGAAGCAGATGCTAACCCAGATAAACGTTTGACTATCTTTTTTCATTTTTATCTCCAGATCACTTGTTGCTTCTCTCTTGGCAAGGCACAAGTTTCTGCTCGCATTTGCTATGGCGGAAATACTTTTGTCTGCACTTTCTGTTGAGTTTGTTTATGGATTTTTGGATCCCTTTAGCGCTCTGAATTTGAGTGAGGCACTGGAAATCAAGGGACAGCTGGAGAGGCTGCGTGAATCATCAATCCTGGTTCAGGCCATGTTACAAGATATTGAGGAAAGACAACTGACAGAGGAGTCCTTGAAGCACTGCTTGGATCTGAAAGATAAAGTTTTCGATGCTGAGGATGTGATAGACGAGTTTGTTTATGAGGCCCTCCAGCGAAAGGTTGAGATCCGAAGCCTGAGGAAGAAGGTACGCAGGTTCTTTTCGCTTTCCAACCCCATTTTGTTCTTGTTGCAACTGAAACGGAAGCTTATGCGGAACAATAGATCGCTGGATAAACTGAAAAATGAAGCCGCTGGATTTGGGCTTCGAGTTGCATCTTTTAGTACAATTCTCGAAAATATTCCGAACCAAGAGACAGACTCCTTTTTTGACCACCCAGAACTTATAAAAGGAAGGGAGGCCGATGTCTCTAAAGTTATCAACTTGCTGACCAGCTCAAGCAATCAACAAGATCTTTCTGTTATTCCTATAGTGGGCATGGCAGGTATAGGAAAGACAACGTTGGCAAAACTGGTGTTTGATGCTGTTGACGACGGAGAATTTTTCGATGAAACATTATGGGTCTCTGTTTCTGATGATTTTGACCATCAGAATATTTTGGGAAGTGTGCTGGTTGCTCTTTCGAGAAACATGGGAAGAGTAGAGAACATTGATGTGATGGTTGACCGTCTTCAGCAGGAGTTGGAAGGGAAGAAATTTCTTCTTGTACTTGATGATGTGTTGAATGAAAATTATGAGAAGTGGGACAGGTTACGGAATTTTTTCTTGGGAATTAGTGGAATTAATGGGAGTGCCATCATTGTTACAACTCATAGTAGGAGGGTGGCATCTATAATGGAGACATCTCCCGGGTGCAGGTATGAGCTGAAACCACTATCTTGTGACGAATCTTGGTCCATTATTAGTGAAGCGGTGTCTGGAAATGGGGGAGGACCAATAACTTCTGACTTGGAAGCTATTGGGAAAGAGATTGCAGAAAAATGTGAAGGTCTTCCATTAGCTGCAAGGGCTTTCGGGAGAATGATGCGCTTGAGATTCGGGATAGAAGAATGGTCATTGCTCAGAAATCTTCATGCTTGGGATGCACTAGTTAATCAAATTTTACTTCCAATAAAGCTAAATTATGATTGCCTTCCGTTGACTGTTAGACGGTGTTTGGTATATTGTTCAATTTTTCCCAAAGGTACTAAAATAGGAAAGGAACAGTTGATTGAACTTTGGATGGCTGAAGGGTTTCTTGGGACATCTAACGAAAGGATGGAAGATAGAGGTAATCAATGTTTTAGCTACTTAATTGACAATTATTTTTTGGTAGATGTGGAAAGAGATGAGTTGGAGAATATTAGAAGTTGCAAGATGAATAATATTGTGCATGATCTTGCATCTTATCTTTCAAAATATGAAGTGAAGAATTCGGAGGCTTATCCTGGTGTTGATGATTTATCTCATATTCGTTATGCAAATCTTAGTTGTGACACAGAAAATGCACAGGAGTTCTTCAAAACTGGGGGTAGAAAATTACGTTCTTTGTTTTCACGTGATTTCATTCATGACTCATGGAACTTCAAAAGCTTGCGAACCCTAAGTCTGGATGGTGCTGATATCAGGGAGTTGCAGGGTTCGATCGGCAAGTTAAAACATCTGAGATATCTTGATGTATCGCGGACTCATATCACGGCATTACCCGATTCCATCACTAATCTCTACAACTTACAAACTTTAAGACTTGTTGAGTGCAGATCACTTCAAGCACTTCCTAGAAGAATGAGAGATTTAGTCAATCTGAGACATATCCATGTTACTTTTCATCACCAGATGCCAGCTGATGTGGGATGCTTCTCTTTCCTTCAAACATTGCCATTCTTTATTGTGTGTCAAGATAGGGGCCAAAAAGTTCAAGAGCTGGAGTCCTTAAATGAACTAAGTGGGAGATTGTCAATATACAATCTGGAGCAGGTGAGAGACAGAGATGAGGCTGCCAAAGCAAACTTGCGTGAAAAAAAGGGAATATGCATGATGGAATTTGTATGGAGTCCAGAAAGAGAGAATTTTGACAATGATGATGACGTGATTGAAGGTCTGCTTCCTCACCAAAACATCAAAAGCCTGAAGATTGAGAATTATGGGGGTAAAAAATTCCCATCATGGCTGCTGCTGAGAACTCCCGGTACTGGTGATTCTTTTCCACTAAAAAATTTGGTGAATCTGAAATTGTTACACTGCAAGAGAACAGAAGAATTGCCAACGCTTGGACTTCTTCGTCGCCTTAAAGTTCTGGAGATTATTGGAATGAATACCATACGATGTATAGGCATGGAGTTTTACATAAATGAGGGAGAAAGCAGGAGGGAAACAATGCCACTGTTTCCGGCATTAAAAAAGTTATCTCTACAGTGTATGGAGAATCTAGTTGAATGGAGAGCACCGGCATTAGGTGGAGGAAGTGACATGATTGTATTTCCTTACCTTGAAGAGTTGTCCATTATGCGTTGTCCGCGATTGAACAGCATTCCAATAAGCCATCTTTCATCACTTGCACAACTTGAGATCTGCTTTTGCGGTGAGTTGAGTTATTTATCTGACGACTTCCATTCATTCACATCTCTTGAAAATTTAAGAATAGAAGTTTGTCCCAATCTGGAGGCCATTCCAAGTTTGAAGAATCTGAAGTCCCTTAAAAGATTAGCCATTCAACGATGTCAGAAATTAACTGCTCTTCCATCTGGGCTGCAATCCTGCACATCATTGGAGCATTTATGTATACGATGGTGCGTAGAGCTAACCTCAATTCCTGATGAATTGCGAGAGTTGCGCTCCCTACTTCATTTAGAAGTCACAAAATGTCCAAGCTTGAACTACTTTCCCGAGGATAGCTTATGCTGCCTCACCAGATTGAAGCAGTTGACGGTTGGTCCTTTCTCTGAGAAGTTGAAGACTTTCCCTGGTCTGAATTCAATCCAACATCTCTCGTCCCTTGAAGAGGTAGTAATATCTGGTTGGGATAAACTCACGTCCTTACCAGATCAACTTCAATACATCACTTCCCTGAAATCTCTGTATATACGGCGTTTCAACGGAATGAAAGCTTTGCCAGAATGGTTAGGCAGCCTCAAATGTCTCCAGCAGCTTGGGATTTGGAGATGCAAGAATCTGAGCTATCTACCTACAACCATGCAACAACTCTTTCTAGCAGAGAGGCTAGAGGTCATTGACTGTCCCCTTCTAAAGGAAAATGGCGCCAAGGGGGGTGGTTCCGAGTGATCCAGAACTTCTCACGTCCTAGGATCAGTTCCTCTTATCACAAGCAGTTTAAATAATTATACATATGGAAGGTAAACTCATGTTTTATTTACTCTCTAATCCCTATGTTATTCATCCATTCTCGGTCTCTTTTCCTAATTAATTTGGTCACCCATTTGGGTTTGATCCGCAGGGCTTTAGGATTGCATCTTGTAAGCTCGGTGCTAAAATGAAATCCAATTTCTCGTTGAAACTTGAGCTAGGTACTTCAATTCTTTCATGTTCAATTAATTGTTCATCTTTATTAGCCGTTGTTACAAACTTTCTCGTTATATTAATTCAGGTGGTCATCATACATTGTTTTCTTGCTAAAATCAAAACATTTTCTTTATTTTGCAGAGTATTTACCCTTTCTTTTCTGGTGAAATGTTTAGTAGTTTAATATTAAAAGTTTCCAACATATTCTAATGAGTTCATTCATGTTAAATCTAATTATGACATTCATAATGTTAGAAATTTGATATGCTTTAGAAAATGATGCGAGCATAATTCATTTTTTTTCTTTTACTGTGAGAGTTTTTCTAGGACAGGATGTTGACCATGAGCGGATGACATGCTGATGAGTCTTGATGGGTGTATAAATAAATGCTAGGAGATCATTCAAAGGTTCTCTCTTTTATATAGCGTTTAGGAAACATGGTTTTAAATGCTGTGATTTAGTAATTTTATAGCTGACACAAGGAAATTAAAAATTTTGTAAGGAAATAAGATCATATATTTTCAAGATTTGTTGCATTCCATACAAACTTGTATGAATACTAGTTTGGCCAACTGTCTACATGTGAGTATTTATTATTATTATTTTTTACAGTAGAAAAGAGCGCAAGAAAGCCTTGGCAAAAAGTCAGCAGCAGAGTTCCCTTCTTGAAACCCACGACACTGCTTCACCGACGATTCTCTACAAGACATCTAATAACTTGAACAATCCCCCGCATGAAACTAGTCATAGCGTCAGACCTGGTTATCAACAACAGAGTTTCTAAGGAATCAGATTGTAATATCACATTTTTTTTCGAGTTATGCTGGTTCACTTTCCATTTTTCCCCATTTCTCTAGCTGATTTCTGTACAGTTTTTTCTATTTTACTTTCCACTTTTTAAATTGTGTACTTGTAAACAATATCCAAGTCATATATTCATCCAACTTTAAGGGTTAGGTGTAGGGGTTAAAGATGTTGTTCTTTGTCGCTATATAGCGGTGATTATTTTTCTAGAATAAGATTAAGGTGATTAAGTTTTGTGAAAAAAAAAAGAAAGAAATTCTTGTTTTTTTATTAATGAAATTAAAAGAATGAGAGTCATTATCTAATATTATAATCACTAAAAAACCTATTAGTTTGGATAAGATGACAATTTGTGAATAGAAAGGACGTATCACTCTTAAAACACCTTATTTAGAGTAAGCTGCATTGCTATTTGTCTGAAATAAACTAAGGTCTTGTTATGTTTTCTAACCATAGGTTTGTCTAAAGTTTAAAAAAAGTTCTTAGAAAGGATGTCTTTATCTTACTAGGTTAAAACTTATTCATTTTAAAGTCAAGACATATAAATAAATGGAATTGTTTTATTTATTTAATACCGGAAATACATTTTGTGTACAAGTTTATAATCTCAGATATTAAACAAAATAAATTTTTGGTAAAAAGAATTAAAACATATAAAATAAATGATAAAAACACTTTTATTTAAAATCAAGAATACATCTTATGTATAAGTTTGTAATCCTAGATATTGAAAGAAACGAAAATAATTTTTTTGATATTTTTGAAATATAGATCAAATTATCATGACTTTAATAATCTAGTTGTTATATCCAAAAACATGCATACAAAGTAAAAAAAAAACTATTTTTTAATGATTTTTTATATAAGAAAATATGCAAATATAATCTATTTTTTAGAGACTTGTCCATATGAACAAAAATAAAACACATATTTTTTGGTATTGTTTAATAAGAAATTTTTATTTTTTTTGGAATTTTTTGATTAATGCAAGTATTTTTAATACTAGGTAAGTATTTTACAGTATAAGTTTGTTGTCCCAATATTAAATAAAACATGTTATTGATACTTAAAAGTCCTAGATGAATTACTAATAATGATATAAGAACTTGCAGAAAATAGAATTGAATCTAAATGAGCTCCAAAACTAGTACACATGACAATGTTCATCAGATGAACACGAAGAATATAAACCTAGAACTACCTAGAAAATCCAGAAAACACTGTTAAACCTAGAATGACCTTTTTTGACCTCTAAAACATGTTTTTTTTTGTTCCAACAAGACACATTATCAAAACCAAACATACTTGAATTAAAAAACTAATATAAACAACAAATCATCATAAAAATGCAAAAAAATCTAAGTTTCAATAGCCTACATTTTATGCAATCTGGATCCAAACTAAACACTTTATCCTTGCACAAGACTTAAGCAAAGGTCAGAAGGAAAGAACATGCTTTAAATAGACTAAAAAAACAGAAAAAAAAAACAATGTAACAGTGTCATTTAAACCCCCAACAAAAGCATCTAGAATCTAACAAGTTAAAAACATTAATCCAACACACATCCCAGGCTATAAATACATAAACTTATGGCAGCTATAGACTAGAAAACAGACCTAAATAATAAGAAAAACATACATAAAAAGATCATAAAAATGACTAAAAATAACCAAAGCAAAATCAAATCTTAAAAACATCTAAAACAAAACACTAAACTATCAAATAACGACTATGACATGGATTAAAAAGGGGGAGGGGTGTACTCATTGAGCTCCACCCCCTCATCAAGAGTTGAAGACTTACCTAAACAAATAAGAGCAATGAGTTTTCTTTTGATTCCTTAATAATTACCAATTGGATTCCTAGGTTCTATTCGAGCTTCAAATGATTAAGAATCTCTTCCTTCCTTCATTGACACCTCGTTTCTCCATTTCTCTCCCTTTCTATTCTAAAAGCCTAAAGATTGTTATCTCTTTTTTCTTTTCTTTTTGATGTTTTTCTCGTGTCTTTCCCTCTTTCCCTCCTCTCTCTTCCTCTTTATATCCTTTAAAGGGAAAGAGGTTACCAAAACCACCTTCCCCTTAACGGTATTCTAAAACTAACATGTAGAGGATTCACTTCTTCATTCTGTTAGAGAATATGTTTTTTCTCTTTTCTGTTAGTTTTCCTTGTCTCTAGGCCCTAACAACTTTTGGGAGTTTCTAGAAAGAGTTGCGAAAAAAGAATTGAAATTGGTCAAAAAATGGTTGACTAGGGGTGCCTCTTCTTCGATTTAATCATGGCAGATGAGAGGTTATTGGAACAAAATAAACCATGGACATTGTAGAGAGGTATTTTTATTTACCTAAAATCAAACCACACTTCATTTGGAGACTTGTAGCTCTTTTGCCTTTGATTTAAAGTTGGATAAAAAACTATCGAAATTTTTATACCAGTCAAAGTTGATTTGGGATAAAAAGTTGAGGGCTTCCACATGGTAGGCGGGGTACAAACATCAATCAGGGGTGACCCCACCATGAAGAAGGGAAACTCCTCTATTTATCAGTGGTGGTTGGAGTTGGGAGGTGGTCAGAGTTGCCACGTTCATTCGCCTTAAAGTGCCTACTCGATCCACCAAAACTGAAAGAAGAAGATGCACGGTATCTTGAACGACGTTTTTATGGCTAAACCTTACAAATTAAGTTTTTCTTAATTTGGGATTTGAACAATCTTTGATTTGGTCCTTGTTGTTTCAATTCATCACTTGTGCCCTAAATTAGCCTTTGAACTTATTAATCTATATGATCGTGGCCTTGTAAATTTCATAATGCCTCCTCTGATTCAAACGTCTTTTTCAAATTGGTCCTTAGTTTTCAATTTGTTCAATTTGATCCCTAATAAATGTTGAACTTTCAATTTCTTTCAAATTGGCCCCTGCTTTGATCAATTTTAGTCCTTAGAGCTATGCATTTTTTGCCAGTTGGCCCTTGGTCATGAAAATCTTCGATTTAACCTCCAACAACTTTTAAACTTCTAATTTCTTTAAATTAAACCCTTGATTGCAACAATTTGGTTCCTCAAAGTCTCAATTAAGTTCGTATTCTTCTAATCTTTGTGAATTGACCCGAATTAGGCCTCAAAACTTAAATTTCTATCAATTAAGTCCTTGATTGAATCCTTAAAACTTGTTAGAAGTTTCATTCAGTCCCTGAACTCAATTAATTCTTCCAATCTTGGCAAAATTAACTTTTAAACTTAATTTTGCTTCAATTAACTCCTTAATAAAATCAATTTAACCCATTAAAAGTTTAATTATGTCCTTAAACTTATTTAATCCTTATATTTTTTGTCAAATAAGATTTCAAACTTAAACTCTGTCTCAAATCAAGTCTGTCTTCAACTTATCTTGATCTTCTACGGTTTAAGGCTTGTCTCCTTGTGTCCTGAAAATATTTTTTTGAATAAAAATAAAAAAATATTAAAAAAATAAAAGGTGTATATATTTTTTTTTAAATTAGGAATCTACAATTGGGTTATGATAGTTTCCCTCCTCTTTACAATACTTATAGTTTGGAGTCTTTTCTTTAAAAGGCTTTAGAAAGTACGTTTGTAAAGAAAAGAAAAACTTTTTGGGTTTGAAGAAGGAATCACTAGAAACCTTAACAAAATCAAAAGGAGATCAAATCTGGGCGACCTGCCCAAGGTGTGAAAACAAAGTTTTTCTTAACCTGGCCATTTTACAAAGTGACAATCTCGAAGATAGATTGATCTGTGTTTAGGTGACCTGCCCGTGTTTGTGAAATTTTTTTTTTTTACAAATGGTCTTTGTTCGGGCGACCATCCTGTTGTTCGTGATCAGGTAACCTGCTCGTGGTCTTTGTTCTGGTGACCTACCCGTGGCTTATGTTATGGTAGCCTACCTATTATGTGAAAAACATCAAGGATTTCTCATAAATGGTCTCTGTTCGGGTGACTAGCCCGTGGTTCGTGATTTGGTAACCTACCCGTGGCGTTTGATCGGGTGACCTCCCGTGGCTTGTGTTCGGGTAGCCTGCTTGTGGTGTGAAAAATATTTATGATCTTTCACAAATAGTTCTCTGATCAGGTGACTAGCCCATGGTTCATGATCGGATAACATGCCGATGGTCTCTAATTAGGTGATCTACCTGTGGCTTGTGTTCGAGTATCTTGTTTATGGTGTGAAAAATATCTAGGATCTTTCACAAATGATCTTTGTTCGGGCAACCAGCTCGTGGTTCATGATCGGGTAACCTACTCGTGGATTGTGTTCTAATAGTTCCTCGTGGTGTGAAAAATATCCAGGATCTCTTATAAATAGTCTATATTCAGGCGATCAGCTTGTGGTTCGTGATTGGGTAACTTGTTCATGGTCTCTGTTCGGGTGACCAGCCTGTGGTTCATGATTAAGTAACCTGTTCATGGTCTATATTCGGGTGACCAGCCTGTGGTTCGTGATCAGGTAACTTGCTCGTGATCTCTGATTAGGTGACATGCTTGTAGCTTATGTTCAGGTAGCCTGCCCATGGTGTGAAAAATATCCAGGATCTCTCACAAATGGTTTATATTCGGGCAACCAACTCGTCGTTCATGATTGGGTAACCTGCCCGTGGCCTCTAATTGGGTGACCTGCGCGTTGCTTGTGTTCGGGTAACCTGCCCGTGATGTGAAAAATATCTAGTATCTCTTATAAATAGTCTTTGTTCAGGTGACCAGCCCGTGATTCGTGATCGAGTAACCTACTCATAGTCTTTGATTGGGTGACTTGCTTGTGGCTTGTGTTCGGGTAACCTACTTGTGGTGAAAAAAATTCTGAATGCTTTCTTACAGCCAGGGTTGATGCTTGTCCTTTTTGACAACAAAAGTTGGACTTATTAATTGTGGAGTTGTATCTTGATAAAAAAAAAAATCTAGGATTTTAAATGACTAGTATGTGTTCAGGTGACTTGCCCCTGACTAAACTTCTTGGGGTCTCCTAATGGCAAAGTTGGAAGTTGGATTTTTAATGATCGAGTGAAAATCTTACCCTGTTATGTCAAAAACAAATTATGTCTAAATGTTATGCAATGAGATGATGTGCATGTCCTTACTTAGTTAGAAATATATATCCCTCATTTTTATCAACTTCTTGAATCTTTTTTATTGTTTGGCTTCTAACCTACTTAGGCTGGCATAGAGGTCTCATCATGTCTTTAGTGAATTTTAGAGCTTTTGAATCCACAACTCTGAGGAAAATCATTCTATTGCTAAAAAAAGTTGTCCGGAAGAGTTTGAAACAAAATTTTCCCTCCTGCTTTTTTTATTGTTGTGGGAAAAACTTTACTTCTTTATCGTATTCTCTTAAATGTGCTTATTTTTTATGGCTTAAGTAAATGATACTTTTTGAAAGCATTTTTTTATCTTATTGATTCTTAGGGAAGAAAATCCTTATCCGTAATGGTTGTTAGACTTTTGATTATTTTTTTTATTTTGAAAACTTTAGTGATTTTGATGTATGCTTAAAAGAACATCTTTTAATTTAAGCAATTCACCATGCCTTTGGGAAAAGGAAAATAAAAGGTATTTAAAGGTATGTAATGAGATGACTAGAACAAAAATATGGTAAAAAGTTTCTTGCATGCTCATTTTATCTTTATGGATAATGACAGATATTTTTGTTCATTGTGCCATAATTATGATGAAATCTTTGAAGATGTAATTTACCAATCCAAATTGTTTGTTCTCTTGATCAGAAAGGATTTATAAAGGCCCGTAATGTAGGTTATGGTTATGAAAGAAAAGGATTCATAGGTTCAAAAAATATTTTAGGGTTTATAGAGTTAGAATCACTACTCTCAACTCATTGTGTTTTTCATCATGCTTTTTCCCCCCATTTTGAGTGCTTTGGAGGGGCATCCCAATTTTGTTTTGACCTTGATTCGGTCTCTTCTGTTTTTTTTTTATATTTGGGCATGCCCCTAGCATTTTGAATTTCTCAAGCTCTTTGGCTTTCTTACGACTTCTTTTTGGTTTTAACTTGAAAATTCTACTTGTCCCCTAAGTGGAGGTATGATCCTAGTTAGGATCGACCTTGATCTTTTGAGTTTTTATATGACCACCTAGTATGGGGTGTGTTCCTAGTCAAGTATCAACCTTTGGCTTTTAGAAACTTCATAAGCCCCCCAACATGGGGTGTGATTCTAGTCAGAGTTTTTACAAAGAAAAAAGACTTATTTAGGCTCTAATAGGGACTACAAGGGATATATTTTAAAAAGCGAGGAAAACAAAGATGGCCTTTCTTGTTTTCAAACATAAATGATCAGAACTGATAAATCTATCCTTATTTAGAGTAATGGTCAGGAATAAGATTTTAAAATGACAACAGTTGAATCTTATTGCTTGTAATCATGCATACAACTAAAATTCAACTCAAGATATATGATAGAAAGTCATCATCTCAAGGTGAGAATTGCTTTGATGAACAAAATGTCAAGATATCATTTAAACAAACATCATATCACTTTTTTTAAAAGCCAAAATTGGTTAAAAGTCTGAAGAACACTTAAGAAAGGGGATTTCTCAAAAGACATTGTGAGCTAATGAGATCATGCAAGTTGTTTATTTAAGAGAAAAAAATAAATATTGGCCAAATTTTGTTTTATTGATGAGAACAAGTTACATGAAGTATTTCTTTACATAATCTGAATTCACAGGTCTAATTATATCTTCTTCATCCATGCTGATTAAGATTAATGCTTATTCTAATAATGCTTTCTTTACTATGTCGGGGCCTTCATAGTTTGGTGCCCACTTGCTATGATCTTTGTTAGGCAATGAGAGAACTTTTCTTAACACTAGATCACCTTTTCTAAATATTCTTGGCCAAACTTTATTGTCATGTGTTTTAGCCATTCTTTTCTGGTATAACTGGTGATGACAAATTACTACTAGTATCTTTTCACTAATCATGTTTAACTAATCATATCTTATCTTTGTCCAATTAGCTTCTTCCAGATCAGGCTCCATCAATACTCTCAATGACAGGATTTCCACTTCCAAAGAAATAACTGTCTCCATTCCATATACCAGAGAATAGGGTGTAGCACTAGTCGATGTTCTCACTGCTATTTTGTATGTGTTGAGAGCATGAGGAAGCCAATTATGCTAATCTTTATAAATGATTATCATCTTCTGAATAATCTCATTTATGTTTTTATTGGCGGCCTCTACAACTTAATTCATCTTCGGCCTATTCAGAGATGAATTCAAATGCTTGATCTTCTATTTAACACAATTCGATGATTGTTTTGCCATTGAAATTTTAAGCATTGTCCATGACTATTCTTTTAGGTAGCCTATATCGACAAATTAACTCCTTCTCAGTAAACATTTTGACAACCTTCTGAGTCACATGCGTGTATGAACATGCTTCAATCCATTTAGTAAAGTAATCAATTGCAACTAAGATGAATCTGTGTCAATTTCTGGATTTTAGATTAATAAACCCAATAACATCTAATCCCCGCATTGCAAATTGGTTTTTTTCTTTCTAAATATGCAAATTCTATCTCATCAAAGTCCTCTACTAGTTTGGAAAGGTATTATTGATATGACCTCAACTTTTCATCCTTGGTTTGTCATTATTGTTTTACTTAGCAGATTATCAACATTAAGTCTCCATATACATCTAACTTTTTTTATTTTCATTTATGCAGTTGCTTCTAGGCCATGAGTGCATGCTTCACTCAACTATATTGTTAGTACAGCTGAATCACAATTTGATTAAAATAGGGTACTGCTATCATCTAGAGAAATTATGATAGCTCCTGCTCCATTACCAAATATGTTCACAACTCCATAAAAGTACATTGTCCACCAATCATTCCCCTCTTCATTCTCGATTACCAAAACATCTTCATTGGGAAAGTCAAAGCTCAAAGGTTCATACTCCTTAATGGCGTTATCAACTAAATGATTAGCAATGACATTTCCTTTTACAGCCTTTCTAGTTATGTAGACTATGTCGTATTCATACAATAAAACTTGTCATCTTGCAATCCGACTTGACAAATATGGTTTCTCAAATATATACTTCAAGTGATCTATTTTAGAGATAAGCCATATGGTGTAGTACAACATATACTGGCATAATCTCTTAGCACCTCATGCTAATCCACAACATAACTTCTTAATCATACTATAATGTGTTTCACACTCTATAAACTTCTTGCTAATGTAGTAAATGACTTGCTCTTTTCTCCCCATCTTGTCATGCTGCCTTAGCACGACACCCATGGTTGCTTCATTGACCGTCATGTATAGTATCAAGGGTTTTACAGGGATTGGTTTACTAGCAGAGGTGGATTCATAAGGTATTGTTTGATCTTATCAAAAGCTTATTGACAATCTTCATTCCAAATCTCGGGGTTATTCTTTCTCAACAACCTGATGATTGGTTTGTATGTAGTAGTTAGATGGGAGATGAAACGAGCTATGTAGTTCAGACTCCCTAAAAAACCCCCTACTTCTCTCTCAGATTAAGGCACTGGCATTTCTTAGATGGCCTTGACTTTTTCTAGGTCTACCTTGATTCCTCTATTACTTACCACAAATCCCAATAATTTTCCAGATTAAACCTTAAACGTGTGTTTTGCTAAAATCTACTTTAGCTCATACTTCCTCAATCTCTCAAATAACTTTCTCAAGGTTTGCACATGACTTTTTTCCATTCGGATTTTGGCGATCATATCATCGATGTATACTTTAATATCTTTATATATCATATCATGAAAAAGGGGTCACCATTGCTCGCTGATATATGGCTCCAGCATTTATCAAACCAAATGACATTACCTTGTAATAGAAAGTACCTCATAAGGTAACAAAAATGGTTGTTTCCTTGTCTTCTTTGGATATTTTGATTTGATTGTAACCTAAGAAACCATTCATGAAGGAGTTAGTAGATTTCTTTGCAACAATGTCTATAAGCATGTCAAATTAAGGGAGTGGAAAATCGTCTTTCGGGCTAGCTCTATTCAGGTCCCTAAAATCCGCACATACCCGGATTTTATTATCTTTCTTAGGCACTGCCACTATGTTTAATACCCATTGAGGGTATTTGACCACGTTTGGAAAATTCATGTCCCATTGCTTCTTCACTTCTTCTTTCACTTTGATCAGAATATCTGGCCTTATTCTTCTCAGTTTCTACTTTACTGATTTGCATCTGTCTATTAGAGGCAGCCTGTGTATCACAATATTGGTATCCAACCCAGGAGTATTGACATATGTCTAAGCAAATACATCAAAGAATTCTTTTAACAGAGATATTATGGCATCTCTCTCTTCGACAACAATATATACTTCAATCTTTAAATCCTTTTTCTCATGCTTAGAGCCTACATCCATCATTTCTAATTTTTCTTAAATAGGTTTTAAGGTATTCTCGAATTGTTCAACTATTTTGGTGAATTCTATTAAATATTCTTCTTAAACTCCTTCTCATTCATAAAAATTGTGTTTTTATCAAGATTTGACCTATTATTCTCAATGCAATGGTTTGCATGTTTAGTGATGTTCTACTTTTAGATTGTCTAAAAGCGGAAAGCGTTTCATATAAGCAAATGAAATTCAGTAAGTAAAGGCAAGAAATGGAAGAGAAAATTCATGATCTCATTAAAACTAAAAGAGTAGCTTAAACACAAAAACCCTTAAACTGATATCTTTAGCCACGATTATTAGTTGGGTAAAGACACATAAAGAAAAAGGGAACATAAAAAGGAAAAACCTTATGAAAAGCATGTAAAAACTAAACATATCAATCGTAAGCACCCTTGGATGAATTAATTTTTTAGGACAACTGGGATGTCTAGAGCCTCCCAATTATCCAGTTTTTCTCCTTCAACAAGGTTCCTCACGAAACTTTTTGCAGAAGTGTCTTTAAGTGTATTGATCATTTGCTAGGGTAGGAAAAGGTCGAGGGAACTCTCTTCAACTTTTTCAACCTCTTCCTAACAGTTGATTATAGCACTGGTAAAAGTTTCATCCAAGTTTTTCAATCCTTGTCTTGCCCTCATCACGTATACGGGTGATGTAACCATATTATTTAATAGTTTTACCCATATTTACCTAGTATTTTGCCAATGTTTTATATATAAAATGCCTTGATATTCTTTGTTTTATGTTTTGAAGGCACTTTTGGATATAAGATTCAAAAAGAAGTAAATTGGAGATAATTGACAGATTGGACTTCCAGTTGATGTTTTGTGTAGAGCTTGAGCTCTAGAGGTCGAAATGAAGTGATTCTAGTGGAATTAAAAAGCTAACATCCATACCTTTCTATACATATATGGCAAGAAAAATTAAAAAAGAAAGACTATGGAAATCGCAGCCTTCAAAGTCAAATCTCGTATTTTGCCAATGTTGACCTTTGATCATTCCAACTTGAATATCTTAAGCTACAGAAGTCCATTTGATGCAAACTTAATTTTGTTGGATTCCTGACTCAAAGACCTATCAGCCTACCTAATGTCAGTAGAAAATGAGATCATATGAGAGAGATATGATTTTTCTAAGATGACACATGAATTTTGCCAGCAGCAGGTTTTGTGAAGAAACAAGTTCAAATTACGTCCCAAAGCATCCAAACCGGATAAGTTAAAATTCAAAGCTTGAAGATTTTATGCAAGGTTATTTCTTCTTTTTTAGGAAAATAGTTATTTAAATGTAAACTGGGAAAGGACTATTTTGTAGAAAAGGGATTAAGGTTTCCTAGGATATAAAAAGAAAGAGAGAAAGGAAGAGGAGACAGCCAGCTAAGAGAGAAAAAAATGCCCCATTCCTCCACAAACCTGAAATCATGCATTCTTCTTTCTTTTTTATTAGTTGTTCAATAGACATACAAGGCTAAACTCTTTTTCTTGGTTGCAAGGACACAGAAACCTTCGGATTTCTAGAACTGTGAAATTTATTTTACCTTTTCTTTTCAATTTATATGATGAATGAATATGTTTGTTCTCCTATGTTTATTTCCTATAATTGTTTATTTTAATTGCTAGAGCAGACTCTAAGTTATTATTGTGAACAATTTATTGCTAAGTTTGCTATCAAAACCGGAGCTGTGGTATATAAACTTGTAAAGCAATTGAGATTACTAATTATGGTGGATCCAGATTATTAATCATAAGGAGAACATTCGATCGATCAAATCAAAAATTAACTGTGGATAATTATGTTGTTTAGATTAATCAACTTATCTAGCTTTTAAGGCTGCCATTGAATTAAATTACTAGTGCGGACACTGTGATTGTTTGATGGTTAGGATTAGTTATACAGCAGATCTGTTAACTAATCAACATAAGAAAAGATAAATATTTAGAGGATAAATTCATGTTTCGTTTTCATGATCAGTTTTGATTTTTATAGGTAGACGTTTACTTGTGAACAATGTTTGTTTTCTTGATAAATTTTGGTTTTCTTGACAATTTCCTAATAGTAAGGTTCTTCTTACTTTTCTTCATGATTAAGGGTTGAAACTAGTATTTCCTGATTATGGGGTTTAAAATTTGGTGTTTTGCTGATTGTAAGGTTGACTTGAAGACTTTCCTAATGACAGGGTTGAAACTTGGTATTTTCTAATTGCAGGGTTGACCTGAAGACTCTCCTGATGACAGGGTTAATCTTTTTTTTTTTCCTTGAAAATTTTCTAAAAGTAGGTTTCTTCTCACTTTTCTTCCTGATTGTAGGGTTTAACTAATATTTCCTGATTGCTAGGTTTGAACTTAGATTCTTTGCTATCATAGCTTAAGGATTCTTTCTTTGTCAACTCTGATTCATCAAAATCTTGTTGGATTTCAATGAGGATCTTCCTGAAAAATTCAAAAACATATATGTAATGCTTTGGGGTTAGATGACATGCAAGCACCCTTACTTGGTTTGAAATATAGGCCCCCTTCTTTGATTATCCATTGTCTTATGGTACCTTTATTTGTTATCCAAACCCTTCTTAGTTTTTTTTATTCATCGACTCATTCAAGTTTGTTGTATGCTAGTCCTCCACTTAAATGTAAATGCAGTGCCCATCCTGGGTTGTCCGTGATAATTACTGATCTTAATGTTTATCAATTTTGATCATACCTTCAAGTGTGGTATTGCTTGATTCTTCATAAAGTAGTTTAACAAATCATTAACTTTTTGGATTCTCCCAAAACATCAGCTATGGACAGTCTACCAATAATATTCAGAAGGTTTTTTAGTGTAGACCTAATCTTAGATTGTCAATCAGCCATGAAGTTGCCTTCAATTGAACCATACTCTTCAAACATATGTTATCATCAACCTTCATGGAATTGTTAAGTCATCCAAACAAACAATAAAGGCTTATTGTTGCATGCTCAATGTTTTTTCTTAATAAATTCCTCTCAGCTCGTCTAATCAAGTCGTGAAAAGAAATGCATTGTCATCATCAATGATGTTCCTTTTATCATCTATATTCATGTGGTGAAATGCAGCTTGAATCGATGGGCTTCAAAATGGATTGTCCCAAAGTCAGTCTAGGTGGTGTGCATCCTTTTAACATTTATTCAATTGCACCTATGCAATAACATCTTTTACGAGTCATAACCATATTTTAGAGGGTAAACCAAAATTTTAAACAAGAAGATGCCCCTCATGTAAACACCCAAAAGGAATATATATATATATATATATATATATAATTGATGATTTAGTTTTTGCTGCTGATTTCTTGATCGGCAGCGACGCAGTTTTCGCTGCCGATTCCTGCATCGGCAGCGACGCAGTTTTTGTTTTTTTGTTTTTTAAAAAAGATTAACTTAAGGAGCTGGGAGGGAGGGGTAAAACCAGTTTTAGATAGACCAAAACAAGGATAAGAACACATCTAAACCAACCCTCAAACAACCCACCTCATTTGATGGGGAGTATAAATAGAAAGAGGAGAGAGAGGATGATCCATCCTCTTCCCAAACAGCAGCTGCAGTCGTTCTTCCCTTCCTCTTTCACAACAGAAACCTAAACCAAACCAGTAGGGAGTGCTATATGAACGTGTGAGGGAAAGATGAGACCTTGAGAGAAGATTGGACAGCTGCCTAAAGGGAAAGGAAAAGGAGGGCTGGAAAACGTGAGAGGAAGAAGAAGGAGGAGAACCAGCAGGAGAAGAGAAAGAATAGTGTCAAACCTTCCTCAAACTTAGTTAGATTCGAAAGGTATGGGTCATGAAACTCCCTTCCTCTTCTCCTTAAGACCAGAAATGGAAATGAAGAAGAAAACCCTAAGAAAATTGACCTAAGACCTAAGCTAGCTGTGAAGGAAACTGAAATTAACTAGGAGGACAAGGAAACATAAATGAAATGAAGCCAATTTTAGAACATCTAACAAAGAAAAATGAATAAAATGGAAATAACAAATCATGGTAGAGGGCTGACTTTAACTATGGGGTTGGCCAGCATGCATGTGTGTGTTCTGCTGGGATTTGTTGAAGGATTATGTGCTGAAATTGATGGTTTCAATGTGTGTGTTCTGCTGGAATTTATTGAAAGATTATATGCTGTAATTGATGGTTTTCAATGTGTGTGTTCTGCTGGGATTTTGTTGAAGGATTATGTGCAGAAATTTATGGTTTCAATGTGTGTGTTCTGGTGGAACTTAGTGACAGTGTATATGCAGGGGTTGTTACAGCATATGTGGTGTGTGTTCATGCCAAAATGTGTGTTGTGCAGCGAAATTGTGATTCGCTGCCGAAACTGCGTCAGCTGCAACGAATTAGCATTCGCCGCCGAAACTGAGTTGTCTGCAGCAAATTTGTGATTCGCTGCTGAAACTGAGTCTTCTGCAGCGAATTAGCATTCACTGCCAAATTATGTGTTGTGCAGCGAAATTGTGATTCGCTGCCGAAACTGTGTCGGCTGCAGCGAATTAGCATTCACCGCTGAAACTGAGTTGTCTGCAGTGAATTTGTGATTCGCTGCTGAAACTGAGTCTTCTGCAGCGAATTAGCATTCGCTGCCAAATTGTGTGTTGTGCAGCGAAATTGTGATTCGCTGCCGAAACTGTGTCGGCTGCAGCGAATTAGCATTCGCTGCCGAAACTGAGTTGTCTACAGTGAATTTATGATTCGCTGCTGAAATTGAGTCTTCTGCAACGAATTTATGATTCGCTGCCGCATTGTGTGTTGTGCAGCGAAACTGTGATTCGCTGCCGAAACTGTGTAGGCTGCAGCGAATTAGCATTCGCTGCCGAAACTGAGTCTTCTGCAGCGAATTAGCATTCGCTGCCGAATTGTGTGTTATGCAGCGAAACTGTGATTCGCTGCCGAAACTATGTCGGCTGCAGCGAATTAGCATTCGCTGCCGAATTGTGTGTTATGCAGCGAAACTGTGATTCACTGTCGAAACTATGCCGGTTGCATCGAATTAGCATTCGCTGCTGAAACTGAGTTGTCTGCAGCGAATTTGTGATTCGCTGCTGAAACTGTGTCAGCTGCAGCGAATGAGCATTCGCTGCCGAATTGTGTGTTGTGCAGCGAAACTGTGATTCGCTACCGAAACTGTGTCGACTGCAGCGAATTAGCATTCGCTGCCGAATTGTGTGTTGTGCAGCGAAACTGTGATTCGCTGCCGAAACTGTGTTGGCTGCAGCGAATTAGCATTCGCCGCTGAAACTGAGTTGTCTGCAGCGAATTTGTGATTCACTGCCGAAACTGAGTCTTCTGCAGCGAATTAGCATTCGCTGCCGAATTGTGTGTTGTGCAGCGAAATTGTGATTCGCTGCCGAAACTGATTTGTCTGTAGCGAATTTGTGATTCGCTGCCGAAACTAAGTCTTCTGCAGTGAATTAGCATTCGCTACTGAAACTGAGTTGTCTGCAGCAAATTTGTGATTCGCTGCCAAAACTGAGTCTTCTGCAGCGAATTGTGATTCGCTGCCGAAACTGTGTCGTCTGCAGCGAATTAACAATTCGCTGCCGAGTGGTGTTCTGCAGCGAACTTGTGATTCGCTGCCAAAGTGGAGTTGTCTGCAGCAAATCGCTGCCGAAGTTGAGTTGCCTGCAGCGAAATTATGATTCGCTGCCGAAACTGAGTTGTCTGCTACGAGTTAGCATTTACTGCTAAATTTGTGGCGCCAGCAGCGAAACAGTTTTCGTTGCCGAACTGGCTGTCGACAGCGACACAGTTCTCGCTGCCGAATTGGGCAGCCTGCAGCGAACCAGTTCTCGCTGTCGAATTGGGCAGCCTGCAGTGAACCAGTTCTCGCTGCCGATTTCTACAATAAGCCTCCTAGGCAGAAATGACTTAAATGCTAGTAACAATTTCATGGTATGATGGTGTAAAATGTGGAACACTTGAATGTGAACATATGAACTCTTGAAATAAGTGTGGTGACGAATGTGATTCAAAAATACAAATGTACTGATTTGTGACCATTGATGTCTTAGGTGGTGCGGTCGGGATTGGATCATCGTCAAGACAAGAACAACCCACAGGTGGAGCAGGTAGGTGACTTGCACCTTTCTTTTTCATACGTTGAATAATGAAATACTTTATCATGAATATTACCATATTGCGTTAAAACATATATTAGATTGTCGACCGCTTAAATGTTGACAAATGGTTAATTAGCTTCAGCTAATGGCATCCGAACGGATGACCGGGATGAATGATTGATTAGCTTCGGCTAATGGCATCCGAATGGATGGCCGGGACGAACGACTGATTAGCTTCGGCTAATGGCATCCGAATGGATGACCGGGATGAACTGTTGATTAGCTTTGGCTAATGGCTTCCGAAGTGGATGACTGGGGTGAGTGAACGGTTAACCTCAGCAAATGATGCCTTAAGAGGATAGCCGGGTTTAAGATTATGGTTGATTGCAAAAATTGGTGCATCTATATGTATTACAAGCTGTTTATACCAATTACATGAAGAAATTATAAATGTTAATGCTTCATTTGACTGCCAGACCGTTTAGTTACCATTATTATTATTATTAAGTAATTGCATTCTCTTAAGTGTTTTGTACTGCAGCAGGGACATCACACCAACGAGATGTCTAGGAAACTCAATACACGGGAACCTACTTTTGCAAGGAATCATGTAGATGCATTCTAAATCACAATGTATTTTGTATGAATCAATGTACTGAATGTATAACTTTTATTAGATCCTTTTGTTTAAATTTGTAATGGCTATTAGTAGGATAGGAATGCAAACTCATGTCTATGTATGTATATTTTTAATATGAACTTCTAATCATGTAACCATAATATTATGTGTTTATGTAAGATTCACTTTTAAATGAAATGTTGATTGTATGGATTGTATTTTGATGATGTGAGGGATCAGGTTCGCTGATTACCGGCACCATGTGTGTCAGGTATATATATAAAAAAAAAATTTACTGTTGTTTTGGGCTTGAAAAGCCGGGTTGTTACACCTCAAGTGTAGTGTTACTCTCAATTGTTGCTGGAGTTCATTAAATCATAGGTTGTCTTTAAGCAACATTACCCTCAGATGATCTAAATGTGCTTGTTTTTCCTCATAGGATCCACTGTATTGCCCCCGGCTGTTCAACTTTTCAATGATGATCAAGAAGTATTAATGTCATTTATGTAAGGATTTTGCAAACTCGGTCAATGTTTTTTTTTATATTAAAATCTTCCTTATTGTGGAATCAAATTGCAAATTTCAAGGATCATGCCTATTCAAGTCTAATTTTTTGAAATGAAATCAGAGAAATGTTAGTTTTTTTAAAGTGTTTTTAAAAATCAAGTTTCTTTGGTCAAAAATCCAACACACGTCATTCAATACATGTAGTCCTTTGATTATCTTATATTTTGAAAACAACAATTAACCCATTGTAAGATTAAAATAGTTTTTTTATGGTTCATTGTGTCAATTTTAATCTTTGATTTTAGATATGTCATTTCATATTACATGACAAGGTGACCTTTTGCGGCTTTCAATAATATGAGGTTTTGAGTAAAGACTTGAGGTTTCGTTGAAAATTTGTCTTTTTTTAGTAACAATTTTATCAGTATGCATAATAACTAGTAGCTTAGGTCATGAAGCCACAACCCATATGGAAAAAAACTCTTTATATATTTGTTAGCGCCATTTATCGGCCTAAAACACTTGCTTGATTAAAAAGAGCTTTTAAAAGCACGTAATGCAGGCTATGGTTCATGGTTATGCAAGAAAGGGAAATTCATAGGCTCAAAAGGTGTTTAAGGATTTCAAAAACCTAAAATAAACATCAATTATTAATTAACTCTTTTTTTCTTGTTGTTTTTGTAGAGGAAATGACATATAACCATGTCATATATTTCATCAATAAGTCTTATTTTCTAAAACTGGACAGGAAACTCCATCATAATAAAAAAATAACCATGCCTCACTCTTAACATGATTTTTGATCTGTCAAAAACTTTCAGTGTTATCTACCAAGGTCAAACATTGGCATATAACCATGCCACTCATTTCATTATCAATCTCAAGCTTAAAGAGAATATTAAAGCTCATTACCCATAATTTATCTTCATGATACTCTTTTATCTCAAATTTCAATTCAAATGAAAGGTCAAGATTCTTTGTCAATCATTAGCCTCGTCATTTTCTTATTTCTATTTCATTATTTTTATAAAAGAATGACATATAACTGTGTTCTCCTAAAAGATCAAAATTCTTTTAATAGGGGCTATAAGGTAAATCCACCTTTTCCTTTGATGGATAATGACACGCTTAAATGATTTATTTCTTGTCTCAGGTACAAGAATGTCAAAGTAATAAATAACCCGGCAAGACCGGGGTCGATCCACAAGGAGATTCACTATAAAACACAAACAATAAAAGAAAAAAAGTTAAAGAGAATTTTGAGATGTGATATTGATGTAAGGACTAAACAAGGATGAAACAATTATCAAGGTTAGAGGATCCACTAATGGTATTTCAAATAAGAGTAGTTTGAACTTTTTTTATTACTCAACTGGAAACCACACATAAAGGAGGTTCCAATCGGATGATTTATCATTAATAACTCATTATAAATTATTAACATGATCATATTAATTATCTTATTTGAGTAATGTCAATACTTGTAAATTTTGTCAGTTATTCATAGTGATAGCTTATATCAACAACAAATTAAGTTCCTTTCATAGCATATGTGTCGATTATTCATACAGTAGGCTATGAAAAAATCAAGTATTTGTTGTACCAAGGGTTGTAAAACACAAATCTAGATTCACCACTTAACAAACAGGGTATTAAGAATGAGTAAGATAACAATTATAAAACATGTTAATAACAAACTTTCTTGAATATAAACATTAAAGTTCATGTTGAATTTATACTATACTTATTCTAACATCATTAGTGTAACCTTTTCACCTTAATAAAATAAACTTAGTTAAATATAATGAAGAAGAAAAACATAAATAAACGAGATAAGAACAAAGTTATGATATAAATTAACTAAGTATAGTAAGGGAAATGATAAGCATAAACAAGAGATTAATGAGAATATAACATGGAATAAAACTTGAACATTACAAAAATACAAAGAAAGAAGGAAAGAAAGAAAGAGCAAGATCTTCATCTGAAAAATAAGATACTTAAATGTATGAAAAATGCCTCCTTTTATAGGCTAAAATTTATAGCTATTGATTTGGTGACTAACTATTGATTTGGTGGCCAACCATTGACTTGGTGGCTAACCATTAACTTAGTGGCTAACCATTAACTTAGTGGCTGATTTGGTGGCTGGATAAAAAATCATTGATAACATCATAATTTGAGAAAATGCTATTCATGAAAGTTATGGGTATTTATCTTAACATTCCAGGAAAAAAAAAAAGAATGAGCTATGTTTGACTTTTAGAACTTGAGGTATAGGCTGAACACTGAATAGTGTTTGGGCTGCAAGACAAATTTAGACTTCTCTTTTATTGCTAAGATTTGATCTTGAAAACGACAATATTGGATCTTAAACTCTTCATGAATGTTTTAGGTCTATGTCTTAGCTTTCCATCAAGATAAACCAAACTTAAATCCAAGGTCTACAACTCTAGTTATGACAAAAAACTAAATGGTGTTCCTGTTTGAATTGAACCAGCTCAACTAGAATTTCCTCTCTAAGCTTAGCTATTTCTTTATCTTCCCAATTTTAGTAGTTAAACTCATCAATCAATCATCTGAATTGTGAAATATACCTATTTTGCAAACCTGCATTTAAAATGAGCATTTACCTTAAATTAAAGATATTTTATATTATCAGACTTGTTATTATAAAACATGCTTAAGTTAAAAAAAATTAATGATACTTTAAGTGCAATATGATGATATAAAACCTTAATACAAAGGCATGTTTAAGTACTTATGAAATAACCAATCTAATCATTTGAAGACACAAGAGGTTTTATTATAGATACCAAAAGACATGTTTATAGTTCAATTAATTTCTTGTATCGACTTTAGATATTTTTTGTGCTTTTTTCTCAATTAATAACCTTGTTTGCCCCTTCTAAGCTTGATAGACATTTTCCTACCTCTAACCTTGACTTTCCTTTAAGGTGTAGGCAATTTTCACTTTTTGGCTTTCATACAGCCTTCCTCAAAGTTTTCTTGGATGCCCCTTAGTCTAGGGTTTTTTTCACTTTTAGCCCTTTTCTCAATCATTGGGCTTCCATTCTTAGCATTTTTTTTACCATTAATTCTAACATTGCTTTCATCTTTCTAACAAAAAAAATCATTCACTTACCTCTAGTATAGGGTGTGATCAATGTCAAGGTTTCTTTTCTGAATGAAATATTCCACCAGGCTCAAATAAGGATTGCAATGAATAAATATTTTAAGAATAGTTAAGGGAATAAACAAAGATGACATTTTCTCATTTCAAGCAGGGTCGGTTAGAAACAATAAATTTTGACCTCATCCAATGTAATGATTTGGACTTGCAAGGAGTCATAATTCATGAGTCTATAACTACCAAATCAACTACATGTCATTATGCATATTGCTAAAACTTAGCTACATGATGTGTGGTTCAATTTCATGTGTGAGTTCAAAATTTATTGGGTCACCTTATATTGTTTATCATGTCATTTTAATGAACATCGAGTTATTTCTGCAATCAAAACACTTTCAATCTTTCAGGATTGATTAGCCTTAATTTTGCATGTTGGAGTTTGATCAAGATATTTTGTCAAAATACCATTTGAAAGAAATATCTCTTTATTTCAAGACAATAATAAGACAAAAAAAAACAGCACAATTCATTGAAAGTATATGATGCACTCACGATATATGAAAGCATATAAAAGCAAAATACAATGCTCATTCTCTAGGTAACTGCATATTATCTATCGCACCCGACATCACGACGGCCTTAAAAATTCATCAATGAAAAGAACAGATATCTAACATCTTGTTCTTCGGTGGGAAAAAGGTCTTGTTTAAGGAGTCGCCACCTAGTATTATGGTCACTAGAAACCCTGACTGGTCAGCAGAGATTTTATGGTGCGGGACTGGTTGTGGCTAGGGAAGGTATTAGCACCCCTAATGCACCTTACCTGAGATAAGCTGCATTGCTAATCTTGTCTTAAATTGCTAAAATTTTTGTTTATTTATGTTATGACAATTCACTGGTAATATTCCACTCTGACGTCAGTGAATTTTTAATTATAGATACTTCCAACGCTTGTGTTGGTAAATATTCCATTCCGGGTAATTCCAACTCTAGCGTTGGTAATTACTCAATTACGAATAATTCCAACTCTGGTGTTGGTAAAAATTCATAGCAAAAAATAATAATCAGTATATATGTTTTTATTTCTTATTCTGACATCAGTAAATAAATTGGTAAAATACATTTATTTATTTTTTGTTTTCTAAGACATGCACAATTTCTATTTCTTCATTTTTTATTTTTATTTTCGGAGCTGGGTCCAACTCAGCCCATGTGGGTTGGGCTTGACCCAGCCAACCCGGCCATGTCATTGGCCCAAGCCAGTGACTCGGTTAGGCAAAAGAAGAAGAAGCACGCATGAAGTAAATTCACACGTGTATGAACAGTGTGAAGGTAATTAAATTACCTTCACACTGTATTCAAACATTTTATTGAATGCAAAGAATGGAAACTTAGCTGTGCAGTGGAGGACGACGCCAAAGATGAAGGCACGGTGGCTGGTTATTCCCTTTCTCTTCTGTTGCTTCTTCTTCCTCTGTTTTTGGTTTTGTCTGCCTGATTTCTGTACTCTCTCCCCTGTTCGCTTTCCTCTATGTTTTTTTTTTTTTGAGATTGTGTTTGGGAAGAAAGCTTTTGGTGTGTGCTTTCGAATTCCCCCTGCTCTGGACGAAGACTATGATGGTAAGGGTCCTGGTGCTGCGGGTTGGCTGGACCCAAGCTTTCTCTGGTTCTCGTTCCTCCACGCGAGGTTGCCTTTACCCGGATTTTTATAGAGCTAGAGATCGATCGGCGCTGTAACGGCTGGCAGTAATGGCCATGGGGCGCTGCATTCAATGGAGAAACGTCTCTGCCTTTAATGGCAGAGCCGTTGCAGAGGAAGAAAACGACGAACAGTCGCCAAAACGGCTCCGTTTTCCAATTCCAAAGGCTGCTTTCAATTTGGTCCTTGGAAGTCTTGTAATTTTGCAATCAAGCCCCTAGTTAAAATGTAATTGGATCCTTGCATTTCCGCGCCATTTTCAAGCTAGTCCTTGGATTTTAATTTTTGCAATTTTGACCCCAATTAAACCCTAAACTTTGATATTTCTTCAATTAAGTCCATGATTTTATTAATTAAATTAATTCCAAGTTCAATCAAGTCTAAAAACTTATCAATTCTCCAATTAAACCCTTGATTTGATTAATTAAACTAGTCAAAATTTTAATTAATCTCTAAACTTCCAAACATGTTGCCCTTAACCCAAATTTTAATTCATTCTTCATTTATTTCATTTTTTATTTGTTTTTTCATCATCATTTTTCAGTAAATAAAATAATAGTAATAATAATAATTAAAATAAAAGGGTCAAAAATTGGGTTATGACATTATCTATGCCTTGTCAGTATTTTGCAAGCTATTGGTCATTACTGAAAATAGAGGTGTCTATATGGTAGGTACCACCATTCTTCATAAACTCAATATGTCCCTTGCTCGCATCTCTCATCTAGATTATACCACTTAGGAAACGGTAGTTATATGGGATTTGATGGAGTCGGAGCAATAAGTTCAAAGTCTAACAAATGCTGGTAGCCAAACTCGAGTGGCAGAGTTGTGTCAATCTTTGACAAAGGCGTTTAAGCAGTTAATGCTACAACAAGACTTGGTTACGCCACACAACTAAGATTTTCCACCTGAGAGCCATCTTTTGATTCATCTTTTGTCATTGTCTGGAACCCATGGTAGAACCTCTAATTTTTCCCATATCAATAGCTTACTCAAATTCTTTTGACAATCCTTACAGTATCGTAAAAATATTGAGTTGAGCTTCCCATCAGATACTCATAATAAAGAGATTGAAAGGTGTTGGCGAACAACATCTCCATTTCTGTTTCTATTAATAGTGGTTGGACATGTGCTACCTTATCTCGTCATCTTTGCACATATGTCGTCACACTCTTAGTTTCCCTTCATAGCATCAGGCTGGTTCTGTTAAGAGCAGTTTCTAGATTAAATTTATACTACTTCAAGAAGGCATCTGCCAAGTCTTTTCATTTCTTGATCCCGGTATTGTCTAGTCTCTTGTACTAGCTCAAGTTGAATCTTGTGAGACTATCATGGAAAAAATAGATCAGTATCTTATCATTGTGGTTTACTTCAACCATCTTGTTGTAGTATGATCGATATGGGTGTTCGAACATTCTAACCCAATGTACTTGATGAAGTCAGACACTCTAAATTCCTTTAGCACTACAATGTTTGGCACCAAACATATCACAGCTGCTCATATATGGTCAAACCAATAATTCCCTTCAATCGCTCTCAATCTCTCTTCCAGAGCAGACAACTTATCATGGTTCATAGGATCGGTAGACCTATCGTCAGAAAGTCCTTCCACGGTGACTTGAGCTTGAGTTGGATGGATAGGGGGGAAAGGAACAAAATGCTGCTTAGTTACTGAGTTTTTCCTAATGTTGCGAGATGTGTTAGGGACGTAGTCTAATGGTGCTTCCACGAGAGGCTGTGCAGATGTTTCCTTTCCATTCTTGAAACTTAGCTCTTGTTCAAGTACATTTGTGAGTCTAGCTACTTCACCTTAGATGCTCTTAATTTCCTTTTGATAATAAGTCTTTATTTGAGCTCTTTCTTTATTTTCCATCCTCTCCTAGTCAAGTGTAGTGGACCTTAAGTTGGGGACCTACATTTCAACTTGTGAGCATTCATGTTAAATGCATGAGAATGTTTTTATATGATGACCTTGCCCTTCAAAGAGTGACATATGGTCATAAGTCTTATATGATGAACAAAAATTTTGATTCTTACCCAAACTCTACAACAAAAATTTCTTGAGTGGCGGCTATTGTGTCACCCATAAGTCCTAAGCTCAAAATGCTTCAAGAAGGGCTTGCCTTGATGAAAAATACAGGTAATATATACAACCTAAAGACATGTTCTATTCATAAGTGAGTATGGGTAGGTTTTCTACCTAGTCTTAAAAAGGTCTCAAATCTGCCCAATGACAATCTTTGTAAAGATAGTATGGGAGCATTGCGAGGAATGGTTAAAGCACATATCTCTACCATTACCAAGCAGACACTCAAATATGAGTTGGGTGTTTCACGCATTTAAACCCTGACTGATAGTTATAGGGCATATCCTTAATCCCCCACCTAACCTAGAACTTTGTGTGTGCTTGAAAAAATTAAGACATATGATGCATAAGGCAATATTATATAATGCATGAACAAAATATACAAAAATTAAAGTGTATATGCAAATAATAAAAAGAAATTCAGTTAAAAATAAACACACAAACCAAACAATAAAACACAACAATCATATAAAAAACAAAGCTCAGTCCATGGGAAGTCCCCAGTGGAGTACCATTCTGTCACACGTGTGCGGCATCACGACGATCATCTTTCAGGGTCGAGATGGTCGAGAATGGTGTGGCAGGAAAAGACAAGGAATTCTTGTATTTTATCAGTGAAAAGAGGGAATGAAATTCACCACCTAATATTTTGGTCACTTGAAACTCTAATTAGTCTTAGAGTCTGTATAAGGGGACTGATTGTGTATAAAGAGGACGTATCACCTCTAGTACACTTTACCTAAGGTAAGCTGCATTATTTATTTGTCGGATATAAACTATGGTATTGTTGTGCTCTCTAGTTGTTGGTCTGTATATGGTTTAAGAAAAATCCTCCTTGATAAGAAGATCCTTATCTTATCCGTTAAAACCTAGTCATTCTAAAGTCAAAACATACAAATAAAATGAACTATCTTTTTATTCAATATCGGGAATATATTTTGCGTATAAGTTCATAATCTTTAATATTAGGGCAAACAAAATAATTTTTTAGTATTTTTAAAATGTAGACCAAGTTTTCATAGTTTTAATAAACTAGTTACTAAATTCAAAAATACATGTACAAAACAAAAGGACTAGTTTTCGTGATTTGTTTTAGTATGCTAAAATATGCAGATCTAATCTATTTTTTTTAGAGACTTTGCTATATACAAATTAAAATAAAATTTTATTTTTAAAATAAATTTCTTTTTGTTTTTTTGGAAGGGAACCTATTTGTTTAATACCAAAAAACACCTCGCGGATAAGTCACAATTCCAAATATTAAATATATAAGGATAGAAAAAAATCAAAAAATCAAAATTAATTTCAAAATTATCTTCGGATCATTAACAAATTATTAAAAACTAACAAAGAAAATATTGTGTAAGATACAAATAAACTATTTTTATCAATACTATTTTAATCATAATATCAATTCAAAAATAAAATAAATTCAAAACCAAAAAACACCAAACTTCCACTCAGATTTTATTAATGTCACCTACTTTGTGAGAAAGGATATCTTCTTCGATGCTAATGAAGGTCATGGGTAAGGGATTGTCTGTTTTTGTTATAGTCCATCGTTGCTACCAGGGGCGAAGCCTTTTACAAGGCTAAGGAGGGTTGTAGCCCAGGTAAAAAAAACTTAATAACCCACTTTCCCTTTTATCTTGTACACAGCAAACCTAGTGTCCCACTTTTCCTTGCAACTCAAATTAATTAGCAGCCATTAGCTGCCCACTTTACTTTCCCTAGCAACACTAATTAATTAGCCACCCACCTTCCCTTGCAACACTAATTAATTAGTTATATTTTACAGCAAATCTATCTAAACATAAATAATTAATTGGTTCACATTTCTTCCAAATAACTTGGGGTTTTAGCTTTTTTTCTTCTCAACAATATATAATTTTAGCTTCGATTTTGAAGAAGAATCTATACAGAGAGCCGTAAGAGTGTAAAATCATCAGGTTAGAATTTACAAGCCCTGACTTTTCATTTTGAATTCAATGTTTCACATTCATTACAGTAGATTGTTATTGGAGTAAACAGTAGACTATACTCTAGAAATGGATTGATGCTAACACACTAGTAGTCTAGTACTAATAATTTGCTGGTTATTTCAAAGTTCTCCAAATTTCCCAGTAGTTTGCATCACTAGTTTATCCTTGTATATTCTGCATTTCATAAATATTCTATTGTAGCATTATTATCTTTTCATCTTGCACCTGACTTCCCTAATCCTTTTTACTTGAATAGGTTATAAATTATAATGGAAAATCAAGGAAACAAGAGAGGAAAAACTATCTTTTCATTCTTTAAACCAAACGAACAAACATCAACCAGTAAAGGACATTCTCCATCCAATGTTAATGTCTCAAATCGTAGTGAACAACCCCCTTTCAAATCTCAAAGAGTTGAAACTGATGTTAATACTCTTGAATGAGATCCTGGGTTACGAATTCCAGTGTGGAAACATCCTATTAATCAACAAGATGAAATTAGAAGAGCTTATATGAAAATGGGTCCATATCAACCTAAGTTAGCAGAGTATCCAAGGACTGAATCAGGGAGACAGTATCGTCGATTTCAATACACTTGGTTTGATCAATTTCCTTGGCTAGAGTACTCTCCATCAAAGGATGCAATATTTTGTTTTCCATGCTTTATCTTTAAAAACAAAGTGCCTCATCATCTCACATTTACCACCGAAGGCTTTAGAAGTTAGAAGAGGGTTAATGATGGGGTTAGATGTGCACTTTTGATGCATGTGGGAAGTCCCACTTCACCACATAATAATGTTGTGAAATCTATTGAAGATTTAATGAAAGTAAGTAGACATATATTGATAAAGTGTTGAATGCACAAACTGTTGAAGAAGTTCAGAAAAATCGATTGAGACTTATGACAACAATTGAAAGTGTTCGATGGCTTAACTTACAAGCATGTGCATTTAGAGGTCATGATGAATCTTCGGCTTCTAATAATCGAGGCAATTTTTTAGAGATGATAAGACTTATGGGGAGACTGAATGTTGACATTGATGATGTTGTCTTAGAAAAAGCTCCGAAAAATGCAAAGTATACCTCGCCGACTATTCAAAAAGAGATTTTGCACATTCTCACGAACAAAGTGAGGAAAAAGATTTGTGAAGAAGTTAGAGATGCAAAGTTTTGTATTTTGGTTGACGAAGCCAAAGATGCATCAAATAAAGAACAAATGGCTATTGTTTTGAGATTTGTTGACATTCAGGGTTTTGTACGAGAGCGCTTTTTTAGTATTGTGCATGTTTCAAATACTACTTCTTCAACACTTAAAAAAGAAATTTTTGATGTGCTCGCTCGATATAACTTGCATATTTTCAATATGCGAGGTCAAGGGTACGATGGTGCTAGCAATATGCGTGGCGCATGGAATGGACTACAACCTCTATTTCTCAGAGATTGTCCTTATGTATATTATGTACATTGCTTTGCTCACCGACAAAAATTGGCATTAGTTGCAGCAGCTGGAAATGAGATTTCTATTTGGTTATTTTTCTCAAAATTGACAACCATTATCAACCTTATTTGTGCTTCTCCCAAACGTCATACCGAGTTACATTATGCTCAGGCTATAGAAAATGCACATATAGTAGCTACTGGAGAACGTGAGACTGGTAAAGGGGCTAATCAAATTGGTAATTTACATCAAAGTGGAACTACTCGCTGGAGCTCTCATTTTGATTCTATTTGCAGCTTAATAGATATGTATGGTGCAACTATTATTGTGCTTGAAAGTATAGTTCAAGAAGGATCTTCTAATTCTATACGTGGAGAAGCTGGTGGTTGTTTGATTGTGATGAAATCTTTTGAATTTATATTCATCTTATATTTGATGCATAAAATAATGGAGATTACTGATTTACTTTGTCGAGCTTTGCAGCAAAAATCTATTGACATCTTAAATGCAATGGATCTTGTATCAATTACTAAAGCATTGCTTCAAATTTTGAGAGATGCCGGATTTGATCTTCTCCTTACAAATGTGCAATTTGTTTGCACGAAATATGAGATTGACCTACCACATATGAATGCTTCGTATAAAAAAGCTACAGGTCGTTCATGTCAACAACAAGGTTCAGTGACAGTTTACCAGCATTATCATTATGATATATTTAACTCAACAATAGATTTTCAGTTGGAAGAATTAAATTCTAGATTCAGTAATGGGACAGTGGAACTCCTTGGTCAGGATAGGCATAACCCTGATTAGGATAATTTTATTGGTTTGGAGGAGGGTATTGCTGATTTTGGATGGGTTGATTGTGATTGTAATGAGTAGGTTGTGGGGAGGACTGGTGAGGAGGAGGAGAAGGAGGGTGTGTCAGGGTTCTCAAGTTCCACTGGGAAGCATCATTTGGGTAAAATGACAACTTTAAATCATTTAAAACTTTAATCAACGGCATCTCTCAAAGTTTGGAACTCCTTGTACTTAGCTCTGCTTTAGAACCTAAGGACAACTTTAAATCATTTAAAACTGATGTTATTTACAAGCTTGCTGAGAAATTTTATCCTGAAGATTTCAATGAACAAGAGATGTATTATTTGAGATCTCAGCTAGAGCATTATCAGATTGATGTGATTCATCATGAGAGCTTTCAGAATATATCTACCATTTCTAAATTATGTCGAGCATTAGCTGAAACAAATAAGTCGCAGCACTATCATTTGATTGACAGGTTGATTCGTCTTATTTTGACTTTGCATGTTTCCACTGCCACTACAGAGCGGGCATTTTCAGCTATGAAACATGTTAAAATTATGCTTCGCAATAAAATAAAAGAGGAGTTCTTAGCAGATTCTATGATGATTTATATTGAACGAGAGCTTGTTGAAGATATTGATTCGGATTCGATCATAGATAAATTCTATTCTACAAAACATCGAAGGGTGTAACTTTGATAGTATAATTTATTTTTATTTTTATTTTGAATTTTATGTACTTTAAATTTTATTTTTTATATATTTTATGTTATGTATTTGAATTAAAACTTTATTGTTAACTTGATAAATTTATATATCCGAGTGAATGATTGATCTTCAAAAATAATTTATGTGTATTTATATCATAGCCTAGGATACGATAGGAAAAATTCATGGCTACGCACTGGTTGGTACTTCTCTTTCACTTATGATGGCAGTCGCTGTCACGGGGGAGTATGGTGGTTGAGTTGGTGTTGGCCATGTGGACGGCGTTGTGGTTCGGTGGCTGTAGGGTTGGTGTAATTTCAGGTATACTGGGTTTCGACCTTGTTGGTGTTTTAGGTAGAGATTGGTTCGGAAATGAGAGGTTGTTATAGCTTATTTGTTAATGGTGGCTGGATCTCATGGTAGCTGGCTGGAACGGGGGGAGGTGATGGTCTAGTTTGGGGTGGTGGTGCTGGCGGTTTGAGCTGATTTTAGGGAAGATGAGGCTGTTGATTTGAAGGCTGGAGGTGGGGGAGTTGGTGATGGAGTTGTTGTCGGGTGGCTGGTGTCAGTGGGTGATAGTGAAGAAGGGAGAGTCACTGTGTCAGTTTGGTAGAGGAGGTAGGTTGCAGACCATCGGTGGTAGGTTGACAGCCATGGGTAGAGAAGAAAAGGGGGATGGCAGTCCTTTAGTCTTGTGATGGGTCTGCTTCGGTTGAAGAAGATGGTGTGTTTTTTTCCTGTGTGGCTGGCGTGAAGGAGAAAGAAAGGGAAGTGAGGGGTCTGTTCCGGGTATAAAAACTGAAAAGGAAAATTGCTGAAGGCTGAAGGCTATAGACCGCAGATGGGGCTTTTTCAGGGCTGTTTTGTGAGGTTTCAGGGTTTATTGTTGGCTGGTGGCTAGGCTTCTTCAAAATGGATCTAGGTTTTTTATTTATTTATTTTTTGTATGTATTTGGGAGAGAGTATGGGAGCTAGAGAGAGTCAGATTTTTTATTTATTTTGTTATGTTTTTTTTCATGGCCTCCTTATTTTTCTTGTGTGATATAGCCCTTCGTGTTCCCTAATTTTTTTAGTCAAACAAGCAATTTAAATTTACTCTAATCCCTTGTTTTCTTTCTTTTTATCTTGGTCCCTATATCCAAATGTTTTTTATTTTTTTTATTTTTTGTATTTTAATTTTTAAAAAAAAAGACAAGATCATTGCCAACTCAATTAGAAAAACCAACGATTTTAAAAATAACACGTTAAAAGTTGAACGCATTGAAAAGAAATTAGAAATTTGAATCCTTTTAGAACGATGTTAAAAATGTTGAAAATAACACAAATATATCAAGAATATATTTTTTTTTATGTTGAAAATATTTAGAAAAAACATAGGGTCAAAAATTAGGCTACAACATGACTCATCAAACTTACTTATTAACATCTTCATCATAGCTTCCATTATATCCTGCCTTTTCTTCATATTTCTAACTTTTTTTTTTATACCTAAAATAAAGGTTAGTAGCAAAGAAACTTTTTCCTCATGTGTTTACTCTCAAAGTAAAATTCTCTCCTCTCATGTTTCACACGATATTAGGTTTTTCACTCTAATAATCTCGCTATGCCTTTTACCACTATATTCTCATAATTTAGTCCTTAAAAGTAACTTAGCAACTTATCAAACAATTGACCAAACTACGCAATGATTTATTATGTTTAAAGACTCAAGAATAAACTATTATTCAAACTTTTTAAAATGAAACTTAAGAGAAAAAAAACATACAAGTAGTAGTGTAAATTTATTCAAATATAATAACAAAAATAAAGACATGAAATAAAAGGAAGAGTTATTATTAAGAAACAACAAAAACTATGAAATTCAAGAAAAATAAAGAAAATGATGCAAGAAATCAAGAAACTAAAGAAATTGATGCAAGATAATTCTATTCTACCAAAATATGCAAGAAATCAATCACGATCACCAAGAATTTCCAAGACAAGTTTCGGTTAAACCCTAGTTCATGCAATATCCAAAATTTCTGAATTTATTTTCCAAGAACCCTTTCAAGATTGCGATTTTGATTCTTCTTTCTTTTGTTCTTTTTTTTATATATATGTGCTGAATTTTTCAAGTCACAAAGATGAACACAGTTTATTGTTTTAAATGCATTTTTTGGCAACTTCAAGACTTTTCCCTATCAAAATTGATTTTCTTCTTCCTTTTTTTTTTTTAAATCGAATACACAACCAAGATTAATCAAGAATCAATATTTTCTTCTATTTCTTTGCATTAGTTGAAACCACAAAGAGAAAGAAACCAAGAAAACAAACCCTAGATATGGCAAGATTTAAAGAAAACCCTATAATTACTTGTAACAAGGAAAATTAAAGAGATATAACCTAAATTGCCATGCTTTGATACCAAATTGATGTGGAATTGTCTCTTAGATTGCTAATTTGAGGTTTGAAGAAAAGTTTGCAACTTCATCCAAGAAGAACCTTGCCTTAGAGAGCCAAAGTTATATGCAATTGATCACCCCTACCCTACGCCTATAACAAGACATAAACGAGAAGTATAAATCACAATGAAGTTGATCAATCCTTCAAAAAGTTTGCAAGTTCAATTAAGAACTTAGTATGAGAATCACTCAACCATACAAAGAGAAACAAAGCACACAATAAACGGCAACCTTAAAGAAAATTTTCATAAACTGAAAAATAATGTTAACAATTGGTTTATATAGTAAAAAATTAACCCTAATTTGACTTAATGGACCCAAACTTAATAAATAGGCATTAATACATTAAAAGCTCAAAATAAGTAAAGTACTAAAATAAAACCTAACCCAAATAATCCCTTAAATGTTATAGACCCTAAAATAAACTAAAAGATAAATAAATAATGTCTCAACTAATTAAAATAAGATCAAAGTTGAACTTTGTAATCTGCAGGCAGAATCAAAACTCAACTTCAAACAAATAGTTTTCCCTCGTCTTGATGAATTAGAAGGTCTACCATATATCACTGAAAATATATGGATATTTAGTTTTCAACACAACTAGAATCTCATCAAAATTCATTATGTAGCTCTAGCTATAGCCAAAACAATAGCTAAATATCAAAATTGGCTAATTTGGATCTTTTTATTCCAGTATTTTTGTAATGTCTGGATGCTCCCCTACATGCCCTTATTGAACATGAATCAAATTAATCAAGGCTTGCTTTTCATTCTTCGATATCCTCTCGAACTCTACCTTAACTCATGTATCTTGAAGAAATCTATTAATTGCCTCCTTGAACCTCTTTGCTCTAAGTCTTATGACTGGGCCTAATAGAACTTCTAATAAATCTCTTGGTGTTGAAGCTAGAATAGCATTAGTTTGAGTTTCTGATATATTACATATGAGAGTAATTTAGTCTTTTTATTCAATTTGAAAATTTGTTCATCCACGATGTGAAAAATAATGACTTAACTAATGTTAATGGTAAATTTTCCCTTATTTTACTTAGTTTTCTTCTCATATTTTTTTAGTCATTCTCTCACTTTTTTTTCTCTCTTTTAGCTTTACTTATTTTTTCTCCCTCTTTTTTCTTTTTGTTTTCTTTTAACTCTAAATAATGATAAAAATATTTGGTAAAAACTTAAAAATGTAGAAAAGAAATGAAAGTGTGTTTTGTATATTTTTAAATCTTGATATTTTTTACAACACAGATAGAATTGCTTTTAGGGTACAAAAACAATCATTAAAGGTCTCAAAAAAAAAATTACTGCTACATATATCTTTAATATAAACCTTACATGATTAAAACGGACTCTTTAAAATAAAAGAATTTGTAAAAAAAAAATTATTGTATTATTCTCATATTAAAAATTATTATAATCCTAAAAAAAAATTATTTACATCTTGACATCGTTTATTTGAGTTACGTATAGATTTTATTCTTATATATGACTTCTTTAGATAAAAAAAAATAAAAAATATATTATATAGTAGAATTATAATTTTTTTAGGAGAAGACATTAAAATTATAACAATATACTAGAAGGAGACATTGTTATTACATAAAATTACCCTGTAGTTATTTTTCATTTTATTTCCATTCTTATGGAAATTATTGATAACATCATTATTCAACAACAAAAAAATCAAATCGATCAAAATAACTCCATATATATTATAAAATCTCTTTTTTCACCTTGGTTAAGTACTCTTCCCCCTCCACTTCCTCCGCTCTTCACCTTCCCACCACCACCACCACCACCGACCTAGTTCAATCTTGGTGGTATTTTTGTTATTTTGATTTATCAATGGTTCTTTAGTCCTTATAAAAAATATAATGGCAATCTTATGAATAATTAAACCTTTTTTATTGATTTTTTTACGCCATATAAAGTGTTATAAATATATAAAGTTCATGAAGTTTTGTGTAATTTCTAAAAGAATAGAGGTAAAATAAAAAAAAAATTAAACTAAAGGAGGGTCAGAGTAATTTTTCCTTGTTATTATACCAAATTCTATTAATAAAAATATAAAAAGTAGTTAGAATATAATTATTTATCATATTTTTAATTTCATATTTGACTAAATTTATTTTCATCATATAATCAAACTAACTTTTTATGCCTTTAAAAAATTGAACAAATTTGATCACCACTATCAGATTTTAAATAAAATTATTCAGATTTTAATTATTAAAATATGTTAAATCCATAAATGTCCATTCCTTTCTCTCATTTTTCTCATTTATAAGAAATTTATAACAATAAAGCATATTAATTTTATAGGTTAACAATACACATGTCAAGCACATGAGAATAAAACTAGTTCTTTGCACTTGAGGGCCTAGCTGCTGTGGTCAATCGTGTGACTTGTTCCGCCCCCGTCCCGGGTTCGACTCTCTATGTGCACGCCTGTCACCCCCGCGGTGCCTTACCTGCTCACTGGGCTTGCAGGATGTCCAGTGGGCCGTGGGGAATAGTCGTGGTGCGCGTAAGCTGGCCCGGACACCCCACGCTAATCAAAAAAAAAAAAAAACTAGTTCTTTAAAGGAAAACAAAATGGACTTACAAAATTTGTACATACTTATCAATGTGAAACCAAACTGGATGTGCATGGCATGTGCCTTTTGTAATAATAGCCTGGCAGTTGTTAGTCACTGATGAATAATAAATATTATTATGGTAATGATTATTTTTTAAAATATTTTTTATATGAAAATATATTAAAATAATATTTTTTTTATTTTTTAAAATTTATTTTTGATATTAGTATATCAAAATGATTTAAAAATATCAAAAATATTAATTTAAAACAAAAAAATAAAAAATAAAAACTCAATTTTAAAAAAAAAAACATTTTTGAAATCCAAAACCAAACATGCTCTAAATCTATCTCTTGTGATATGCATTTGCACGCTGGTATGCTTGCATTCGTTTGTCCAGGAAGGGGGAATGTGTTGGAAAATATATGACTCCCTTTGCACGTTAAATGTTACAAAAGATTAATAGTTGAGGGAGTAATGTGTGCTGCCATTAAACCTATTTGATTGTTCAAAAATAGAAAAATCTTATTTTGTCAAATCAAATGTTATATATATATATATATATATATATATATATATATATATATATATATATATATGGTATGGATTAGCTTTCTGGTAACTTAGCGTGAAAACACTATGTCTGGGGATATAAAGCCGGAATGCTAGGTATTCAAGGACAGTGCAGCACGATAGGACCAACAATGGAGGAAACTCATACTGCCCTGCCAGGTCTTTTCATTTATGAATATTGCAAATAATTACAAAGGATAATACTTTCCTATCACAGCAGCTGCTGATGCCATGCGACAGGAAATCGAAAGAGTGTTCTGTTTCTATTAATTAGTAGTTGAAAACAGTGTATTCTTTTCTTTCTAATCAAACTTCAGCAAATAAGCCCTGGAGCTTAGCCCAATAGCGATCAATATTGCAAGCTCTATCCGCTGTCTCTCGTTCTTGCCTCACGGCTTCTGCAAGAGCATTCATATTTGTTTCTAGTTTTCCTTTTTGGCTAACGAGCTGGGCATAGAGACCTTCCATGTTTGCTCGGATGTGATCTTCTTCTTCTTCAATTTCCCGAAGCTTTTTACTTAATGCTTCCTTTTCAGCACTAAGGATGTTGATCTTTCTGGTAAGTTCTTCATAAGATGTCTTCAACTCAGTAATTTCCCTTTTGTCATCTTCAATACAGAACTTCACTACTTTAGTCCAGTCAATTTTCTGCTCATAAAATGGGTGGCTTGTCACCAAGGTCTCAAAATTCTCAAGGTAGAATTGAATGATTTCTAGTTGCTGAGAATTCAGAAAAGGACAGTTCCTTAAATTCTTCAAACTGGACAGAAGCAACAGGCGATCAGCAGATATGGCCACTTCTACTGGGGATTTTCTTAAGATCCTTTTTATCAAAGCCATTGAATAACTGTATGTCTCCTCAAAGCTCACACTACTGGACTTGGGAGATTCAGTATGAGAATTAGAGCTTGACGCAAGCTGAGAAGAAGACTCTGGACTTGAGTTTATCAACTGTTCCATGCTGGCAAAGACAGACTCAAAATTCAAAGCAGGCCGAGTTTTGGTGACAGAAATTGATGGAATCTCTATAGTTGGTTGAGAAGCAGTGGTGAGCATGAGCTCTTGAGAAGACGTTGAGTTGGTTAAAGATGCAGAAGTCAGTACAAGGACTTGTTCAACAGGAGCGGCAGGAGATGAAGGAATGGTGTCTCTCTGCAGAATTGAAAAGGTAGGCATAACACGGTCCTCTGAGTTCTCATACTACAAAAAAATTGAAGCTTTAAGTAAAGCATCACCTAAAGTACAAGGATATATAAATAGCTTAATTTCAAACATAGAATCACCTTCTCAGTTTCTTGAGAAGCCTGTTGAACTTGTTGAGAGATCTGAGATCCAATTCCCGTGTGAGCTGGCAATTCTTGAGCTTGTATAGGATCAGCCTGGTCCTCTGGGGCTTCATTCTGCAGTAAAATGGAATTTATGTAAAGCATCACCTCAAAAAAAGTGTGAGCATACGAATAGCATAATTCCAAGTATGAACATTACATTATCATTTACTGGAGGCTTTTCATCGTATTGATTAATTTGGACTTCAGAATCTGTGGGAGTCGTGGAACTCTCTTCCTGGAATCAGATGCCATTAGCACTTAAAAAACTTTTTATAAAATGTATTTTTAAAAGGAGATAAGAGCTACCTCATCATTTGAAGCAGTAAGAGACTCTTGGTATCTAGAGGTCAATTGAATGATCTCAGGTTCACTTTTGATGACATGCTCTTTGGTGTTGAATGCTTTTTGAGGGACTGGAGGGTATTCTTTAGTGCCATCTGGATATTCAGTGACATGCAAATTCTCAGAAGCTTGTCCCTCTGATCCAGTATGCTGTCCATTTTTATCTTGTGTAGGCTCGTTGGGTAAGCTCAGCAGTTTGGACTGTACCACTATATCACTCTGCAAACATGAAATTAGTTGATTTTGAGTCAATCAAAGACGTAACATTATAAAATCAGGGGTTAATAGATATGGAGAGGATTGGAATGTGTTGGGGAACTTATTTTGTGTGATTCACTGGATGAAGTATCATGAAGATCATATAGGGTACTTGAGGTAGCCAGAGTTGGATTCTGATTCTGGGGAAGGCCATTTCATAATTTTGTATGGTGTAAAGTGGGAAAAAAAGAGTTGGGAGTTTGAAGTGTAATTTGGCCTTCTGTCCATATTGGTTTATGATAGCAAATCCCTAATTCGTGCAGGGGTAACAGAGCAAGATTTCAGTTGCTTATGTTTATTGGTAGAAAAGAGATATATAATACAGAAGAAATTAGTAAATTTGGTGAATCCGTACCATTTCTATGAACAACTTGTGTATGGTGGCATTAAGGTCGTGTGCCCAATGTACGCTATCTCCAAATTCTTTCTGTACTACTTTCCGTAGCTTTGGTGTGCTTACGACTCCTTGAGAAAAAGTTTTCATTTGGGGGCACTCTTGCACTAGCACGCACTCTAAAGATGGAAGCTTGATTGCACAATAACCCAAATGAAAGCTTGCAAGGCGTGGCAAACAGACAAGTGCCAAATGTTTCAATTTGTGAAACATAACCTCAGTTTCTGCTTCAGTTCCCTTGTTAACTACTATTTCGTCCATCAAAGCACAGTTTCTTATCCCTATCCTCTCGAGTTGCACAAGACCTGATGCCATGGATGGTGAAAATATGTTTCTCAAGCTGCTACAATTATGAACTTTCAACCTTTTCAGGTTTCTAAAGTCCAAAATTCCAGGAAGATCCCTGTTCCATATATGCCTCAACTCAGGTAGGTCGACCAAGTGCAATTCTTGTAAATTGGGCAACAGCCTATCATACCCCGCCTGGGCACTGAGCCCTTCCAAATCAAATACTCCTTCAAGAGACTCACAGTTCTTCACATGCAGATATTTCAAATTATTCATGAACTTTAGTATATTGGATGGAATAGCAGTAGACACAATTGCACAGTTATCCACTGTGAGATTTCCTAAATTGCTAAAGCAGTTGAAGGGAAGTTGTCCGTGCCATCTATCTTTCAATTGGGGGAAGTCAGAGAGCTTCAAACTCCATATGCCATTGCATCCAACCTGACCAATCCAATCCAAATTGTCGCATTAGTTAAGAACACAAAATAATACCTACCAAGTACTTAGCCATTCCCCATACTAAAATAAATACTTAACTCCAATTGCAAGACAAATGGACAAGTTGTTTAAGATTGATAAAGCAAGAATTAGTACGTACCATTTTTGTGTACAACTGTTGTAAGGTGGCATTAAGGTTGCCATGCCAACACTTTTCATTCATAGAATCCTTTTTCCAATATACTCCCTGTAGCTTTGGTGTGCTTGATATTCCTTGAGAGAAAATTCTCATCTTTGGGCATTGTTCAACCACCATTCCTTTCAAAGATGGGAATATGAAGTTGTAATTTCCAGGGCAGAAGCTTGTGAGATTTTCTAATCGAACAAGTTCCAGATATTCTAGTTTGCTGAATATGATATCATCATTTATTTCACCCCCCTGTTTTGCCACAATTTCTGTCACCAATTTGCAATTAACTACGATCAACTTCACGAGTTGCCCAAGACTTTTGGCTGTTGAGGATGTTAATAGGTTCGATAATCCATGGCAAGAGTGTACATCAAGAGTTTCTAAATTATGAAACAATACAGTTGACGGTGCTAAATTGACCAAACTGTTACAAGACTGCATTTTTAGAGACTCGAGATTCTGAACAACTGAAATCAGCCTGTATTTTGGCTCCCATATGTGTGTTATATCTTGAACTGAATCTATAACTAAATTTTTTAACCTTGCACGCATCCTAGTATATTCATCTGAATCAACAGGCCCCCGAATGTCTTCATCTTTATCAACACATCCTTCATTCAAGAATATCTTTTCGAAAGAACTACATGACACAGAGAGTGTTTCTAGATTGCGTATGCTTTGTAGGAAACCAAAAGGAATAGGATCTAGCTTTCCATAAAAGTTTTTCAGCTTGATAACTTTCAACCTGGAATAGAACTTCCCTGGAAATTGGCAACACCAAATAATTGAAGTAGCTGGGTCTTCCCCATTCAATGACAATTCCTCCAAGTTGGAGATTATCTGCAAAGCACTCAAACAAAATCAAAGTGGGAGCTGGTATTCCCTTATAATTAAACTAATTTCAGCAGCAGTAATTTACCACTTAGAAAGAGAACGAAAATTTTTTGCGCTCATGTTCCTATAAAGTGGTCTAATCAGTGAAAAGTGCATTGAAAAGTTTGACCACGTGTAGGACTTCTTTCAATTGACATCTACTATTGCAAGTCCAGTTTTAGGGTGAGAAGAACCATTTGGCATGAAATGGATCAGACTTTAGAACATTTGTTTGTATCATATTTCATATTCATTTCTATATATATTACTTTATTTCTTTGCAAGCGTAATATTTTATCAACAGTCCACTTCATTGAAAAACCACCCATTTCCATGTACAAACTTTAAATAAGATGATAATCTTGTTTGGATGATTCTTGATTCATTATATTAATTTCATCTCAACTACCTGCAACAACTCCAGTATTTACCTATCAACTCTTTACAACTATTTCAACTATTTACTTTCTAGTTTCAACTAGTCAACCATTATCTGACGATTCAACTATTCTTTCCATGCCATGGTGTTTTCAAGGCTGTCTTTGGATGTAAACCAAAACAAATTGCCTTTTTTAACATGTACATAAAGGAATTTTTGCAACATTCTCTTATATCTCCAAGTACTGTTCTGACTCCTTATTTATTATGATCACAAAATTAAGTTGAAACCAACTAAATTTCTATAGGATCTTCTCTTTTAGGAGCAGAAATGAGTCAAATTAATCAAAAATCCGCTTCAAGAACCGATGACGCAATTGAGCTATGGTTAAAGAAGATTCATCTACTATGAAAAAACCAAAACCAAGTTATGCAATTCTTCATCAACAAAGACGTTTTCCACTCTAAGAATAACTTATAATGATAGGTTTCTTAGTTTAGGGGCTAAAATGTCAGTGATGGGATAATTTGCAAGCAGGGGCAGAATATACATAGTAATTTTCAGAATTACTTAAGAGACTAGTCTTATTTAGGAGTTTGGTGTCTTCCTCTTTAATACTTTATTCTAGTTTAGTTTCTTTCCTAGTAATAATTATTGCGCAAGAACCTATTGAAGACAAACACCAAATTTCTGAACAAGTCTAGAGCACAAGTAATTCTGAAAATTACAAAGATACCCAAGATTCGCAGGAACACACAAGAACTTATTATTCTACCCCTGCTTACAAAATAACCCATGACTGAAATTCTAGTCCTTAAACTTGAGTACATCATCAAATCATCATGAGCATAATATATTTGCTACACTACCAACAACCAGTCAAAGCAGCTGCTTTAAACCAAGGCTTGCAGTAGATGCCACATATCAAATATCAATCTATCTAAGCAAAACCAAAAAAAAAAAAAATCAGCATACATATCAACTAACCAATGCAATGAAATTTTAAGCATTTTTTGAAAAACAATTATTACTAATTATGCAAGCTAGACACTGATGCTTAAACTACCCCCTCCCTCAACAATAAAAGCTTAGGTAAATTGAGGTTTGAAAATGTCCATCATATCTTGAGTACTAAAAAAGATAAAGTTTAAAGAGAAAATCCTGAAGCAGACTCTTACCTCTTCATCAGAGAAGAGAGGTTGCTGTATTGGGACAGTGGGATCAATTTCACCTTGAACTTCTTGTAGGTAAAGAAATTTTGAATCGAAGTACTTGATATTGCCACAGCCCGACACTGCTAAACTTTTTAACCTTGGACATTCCCATGTATGTTTCCCTGGATAGAAGTTCCTGAATTTTCGTATTTCAATAAGATCCAAGGAGGTTAACCTAGGAAACATAAAATAAGGGAATGCTTCGCCACCTTCTTCCTTGGCAACAATTTGCTCCACCCCACAATGCACTATCTCTAGCTTTTCAAGTTGTCGAAGAACTCTAGCAATGGAGAATGGAAATAGATTCTTTAAAACACCACAACTAAAAGCCCTTACAATTTGTAGATTGTGAAATTTGTGCTTTCCTTGAGGATCTTTATTCCATATATGCTTCAATTTAGGAAGACTGTTCAAGGACAAGTCTCGTAACTGAACAACGCTGGAAGGTTGAATTTCATCAACACTTGGTCCTTTGAGGTCAAATATGGCTTCTAACAGATCACAAAACCCAATCTCCAACACCTCTAATCTCATGAAACTCCGTATCAAAACTGATGGAAAAATATTCACTATCTTTTTGCAACCTCTAATTTTAATTGATCTTAGTTCGCAAAAGGAACCAGCAGCAAGATTATTATGCCATATCTTTTCCAAGTTATCAATATGGGAGATCTCAATTTCAGCTAAGCTGGGGAATATTACCTGCAATATCCATCACACTTTGTTAATAGTGGATACACCCACATATAAGATAAAATTCTATAGAAGGGACACTAGGAAGAGAACATTGGATGGAATGAGAAGCAGTGAATTGAATCAGACCAAAAGCAACAAATTGGTAACTTGAATCAGGTGTTTTTGTTCGTTTTTTAGTTTATATTTTCTTAAATTTTTAATTACATTATTGGCATTTGAACTTTATGAATCATATCAATCTTAATTTCTCATTTCCATGTCTCCCCTTTTAATAATGTCCACACAAGTGCATAAATAGAAGTTTGTTGCAAATTTCATTAAGCAGCTTATGAAAGCATGCAAGTAAGCAAATGTTTGGACACTTTTAGCAATAACCCAAGGACTGACCAACTTACACTCACAAATTTCTGCATCAAACCACCTAAGAAAACCATAACCCACCATCATTGCATGTCCAATGGCGAGAGCTTTGGTTTAGAGATTTTTTTTTTTTTTTTTTTTGTGGGGGGGGGGGGGGGGGGGTTTCATAATCCAGAGATTGTTGAGAAAAGTGTTGCCAACATGTGCTCATTTGGATGCTGGAAGATCTACATGGCGGAAATTATCAATACACATCCAAATATGTACCTTGATTGGACAGTCTTAAAGAGTTGAGACACTAAAAAGAAAAACATCAAAGGTGAAGCACATGATAAATTAAATCAATGAATCAAACAATCATCATGAAAATAACCCACTTTAGTTCATAAATGAGATTTTACGGAAAGATATTGCTCATTTAGCCATCAAAATTGAATCTTCATAAACCTCGCAAAGTAGAACTAGTGTGAAATGTCACTAAAAAAAGAAATAGAAAAGGTTTGGAAGCGTTTGCTCACTAGTTGACCGATAGTTAATAAAAATAATTTTACAAACAAAATGATAAAAAAAAAAAGTTTCTATAAATACAAGAAGGCTAGGAATAGTTTCCTCAACCATGTTGTACCTAAAGAGTAAGGCAAATTTTTGGGCAAACTTTTAAAGGGTGCTTGTTCAACATAAAATATTTTATAAACTAATTTTATTGTGTTTGTTTCTCATATAATATTTTACAAAAAAAAAATGATTAAAATAAAATATTTTACAGTCAATTTTTAAACTTAGTTCATTTATAAAAAAATATTTTATACTCATGGAGTTGTGTAAAATTTTATAAATGATAATCTACGCACAGTATCGCCAAATAATTTTAACATCAAAAACCACCATCTTCACAAGTCATTGTAACCACCACCATACTGCTACCACCAACACCACCATCTTCACAAGTCATTGTAACCACCACCATACTGCTACCACCAACACCACCATCTTGTCAATCCACCAACACCATTATTTTATCACCAGAGCAAATCATCATTATTCTACTACCACCATACTTTTCACATCATTACTTATCAAATATCATAAAATCTTTTTCATATAAAATGTTTTATTTTACATTTAAAATATTTTACTTAATACAAACACCTTGTTATAAGTGGAAATGTTTTGCAAAGAACTTGATTTGATATCAGTAGGCCTTCCACGTGGTGGCAAGAATCTCCAGCATCATGCAAGAAATTGTCAACTTGATTACCAAAACGAAAATGGAATCTCTCTCCCTTCGCTTAACATAAAGATCTAATAAATAAGAGGTATCCCTCCCTGTATTCCTCTTATAGGTAAAATAATGCTACAACATGCTAAACAAACCCTTAGGTATTGGGCTGCCTCCTAATCCTTTACAAACTATATAACTCCAAATTTTGGTATACAGTTTGCTTTTATGGAAGACCAGTCAAGGCAATCACAAATAATTCAATGAAGGAATCATATCTATTTACGCATTAAAAATCATAATTTGATTGGCTTGTTCTAGGTTTCAAAATGTTTGTGAATTTAGTCATTCCTTCAAAAATTTCCTTTCCAAGAGCCAAATTGTAAGATCAGTGTAAATTTAATGGCACAGATTGTAGAATCTAAAGTACCGCAAACTGTGATTATTAATTGTAATGATGCTAGAAATACTAAAAAATTACAAAACTTTCTACTAACTGATTTGGCCACATCTCATAATTACTAATTTGTTAGTAGCACTCTAAAAAAAGTCAAGGAAGAAACAGAAAGTATGAAGTAAACATCACCTTTTCACCAAAGAGAGATTGAATAACATTGTTGTTGTTCTCCTCCGAGTTCACTTCTTCAAGTTCATTGCCATCATTGATATTTGCACATGAAAAATCAGCAGCAAATGTCTTAAATTCAGGACAAGCACATATTCTCATCCGTTTCAGCAAAGGACACTCAATTGAAGAGCCAATACAGAATCGTCTGAGTTTTGGAAGATCAGAGAGCTCCATGAACTCTAGTTTAGGGAACACTGTACTTGTTGTTTCTTCTTCCTTTAATCCTCCAATTGCAATTATTTCTTCCACTGACATACAATTGGTTATAGAAAGATGTTTGAGCTGCACGAGAATATTCACCAAAGAAGATGGAAATAGATATTTGAGGCTGCCACATTGATTCACAACCAATCTTTGCAAATTTTGAATGGAAACTGAAATTGATGGGTGCTGGTCATTCCATAGCTTGTCAATGTTAATTGCATACAAGTTCAAATCCTCCAAGTTTGGGAACAAAATCTGCATTAACAAATTTTTTCATGTAGATTCTCTAGTTAGGAAATTAAAACAGGCACAGTTCAAAATGAACTAAAATGATGAGCAATTTTTCTATTTCTTATTTTTTCGCTTAAAGATCACAGGACTTGACCCCAAAACTTCACTCCCTCTGCTTTGGATACCACTAAGCCAAAAACAACAATTAATGATTGTGGATATAACTGCAAACAAAAAAATTTACTAAAACTACAAAAGAAATCATCAAACAAATTGCAAGCTTGGAATTGAATATATAGTTAATAACTGTAATCCATAGCATTTTCCACTGCTAGCTTATTTCACGTTGATGGATGTCTATTAAGTTTTTTTTCCCCTCTTGCGATGTTTGCTTTTTTTCTTTTCTTGTCAGCTGTGATGGTAAACTAAAATCCAAGATAGTTGGGAACCACAAATAACGACTTAGTGAAAGGATGGCCCTCTTTTGACAATCAATAGACTATAGGAATATGTGTATTCTATAGTTCAGTGATTACATAGAAGTCATATATTCTAAATATTTTCTAAGAAAATGATGCTTCTAGATTCTCCTTTCTGTTACTTCTTTTCTTAAAACTTACCCAAAAATTCTGAAGAATTAATAGTGACACATAAATTGCTTGATAAAAAACATCCAAATACCTTTTCATTGAAAAGTTGTGTAGGGGTTCTCAGCTCATCCTCTGAAATGATTTCTTCAGATCTTGCTTCAGTTATCGACGGCTTTGGTTGTGTTCGAGATAAAGAAGATGGCTTCACTTTGGAGTAGAAGTTCATGAGATGTGGCAAATACTGCAGTGATAGGGAATACAATTGAGTGAACTGAATCACATCAACTACTTCATTCTGGTCGCCAAGTTCATCACTTTCCTCAGCAACAACTTCTTCCATTTTCATACAAAAAGCAATTTTGATCTTTTGTAGTTGTGAGAGGCCTCGTGCAACAAAGAAAGAGAAGAGGTTGGTCAATTTATTGCAATGTTCCACTGCTATGATGCGTAATTTAGCAAAAGACTCTACTCTGAGTGCACCATGGCAAATCTTCTTCAAGGATGACAAATCATAGAGAATTAAAGACTCCAAAATAGGAAAGGCATTGGAAGAAACCATTTCCATCGTGCTGATTATATATTGAATCTCAAAGCTATTACGCAATTGGAGGTGCTTTAAATGTGGAAAACCTTCCCTATCCAGTTCTTGAATGATGTTGACACCTTCAATTTCAAACAAATAAAGATCTTCAGTTCTGTTCAACAACATCCGGATTCCATAGTTTCGATGATCAATTTTTGTGTTAAGCTTGAGCTTTGCTGTTCTTAACATTTCATATGCACCGTCCCAGTCCCAATCATCTCCTATACAAACTCTATACTTTTTCAATCTTTCAAAGATTATGCCATATGGCAAAACCTGGGAATCTTGAATATGTATCTCTGCATTGGTTAGGTGAGACAAGTTCTCCAACTCTGCAAGACTCGCATTGTTCTTTCCTTCAGCATCCCACTGATGAAAGCTGTTTCTCATATACAATTCTTCTAACATAGATAACTTTGAGAAGACATCTGGTGGAATCACTTCGAGTTCAAAACAATCACTTAAATCTAATAACCTCAACTTTGTCAGCTGCGCTATTTCCCTGGGTAACTGTTTGATGTTAGATTGAAAGAAACTTAGGATTTCTAATCTCTTTAGATCCCCGATAGCAGATATGTCGTCCAATGTGGAACGATCCAGACACAATGTTTGAAGATTCTCCAACAAAGAAACAGAAGAAGGTAGGGATGATAAAGACAAATTACTCAAACCTAAGACTCTGAGTTTGTGCATTCTTGAAAAAAAGTTATCAGCTATTTTCAGATAATGATTATCATTAAATATTTGAAAAAGGTCAAGCTGGGGGCATTCCAAGTCTGCTGGAAGCTCACTAATATTGCCATGTAACCAGATTTGTCTGAGCTGCCTTTGTGCATCGTTATCAAGCTGCTTCACTTGAATTTCATTATCTGTTGTCAAGACATGGTGGTACCTATCAGCTATTGATACAGCAGCATCATGAACAGCCTGGGCAAATTGCTCACCAACATTATGATCAAACAACAAAGAAGAGTCCCCTAGTTTTCGTACCATTGACTGTGCAATGTACTGTGCTTCTTCCAATGAAACAGCATCAGGAAACAAGCCCAAACCAAGACCATATCTGAGCAGATTGCGTATGGAAGCATTATCACCCATTAGACCATAAAGAAGGAAAGCTGACTTGAGCTGGTCACTTTCTAAACAGTTATATCTCATTTCTAAAACAGCATTTATATTTTGTGATGTTGTTGAGCTTGTTAGGGAAGAACTTCTTAGTTCTTTCAAGACCTTCTTAAACTCAGTTAAACTCTTCTTCTTCTTCAAATATCTTGCAACTGATACAATGACAACCGGCAAACCTGAACACTTCTTGGCTATCTCAACAGCAAACGACCGCATAAAAGGATTTACAAGATCATCACCGATAGTATTCTTAAATAACTCCCAGGCTTCTTCGTCAGACAAACTCAAAACTTCAAAGGTCCTTTGACAACCCATTTGATTTGACAGAACATCAGGAATTCTAGAAACAAACAATATCTTGCACCCACTGTGTTCATCCTTGGATGGAATCCCAATTCTCTCCAAATCGAGTCTCTCCCACAAATCATCCAGGATCAAAAGAATGTTGTTCTCATGCTTCAATTTCTCATATAACTGACATGATCTTCCCTCGTCAGTATCTGCATCTAGGTGTAAGCCCAACATGTCTGCAATCTGTTCTTGAATTCTCCTAATATTCAAAGCCTCAGATACAACAACCATAAGCACCACATCAAAAAGCTTCTGCTCCTTTGCTTGTACGGCAACCTGTTTCACCAGGGTGGTCTTACCCACGCCACCTATCCCATACACACCAACCATGTTGATATCATCATCTTTCAAAGCATCCATGATTGCTTTACAAAGCAACAGTCTTGATGGTAAGGACTCGTGATCACCGTCAAACATCCAAGGTGGAGCAGAGTGGGAGGTAATTGCATCAAATTTACCACTCATCTGTAGTTCAGAAACTTCATAGGCTAGCTTCTTGGCTTTCCTGCCAACCTGGTAGTGTGACTTGATGCTTAGACACGATCCAAAAGGAAACCTCCTTGCTCTTTCATTTTCAACACTGAGCACAAGGTCCACTTCTTCAATAATCTTATTCACATCTTGCAGCCAACATTTGACATCAATTGTTATCATTTCTCCATTAAGCTCAGCTTCCTCAACTGCGCCCCGCACTCTGTCTCGCATTGCTTTTAACTTGTCAATTTGATGGGTTAGTTTCTCGGCATTTTTCTTGTACTCGAGAGGGTAGCTAATATGACGTATGAGGTGGGTAATACTGACATCGATAATAGAGGATAAAAGGGCTTCCATTGTTCTTTTGAATTGAAGATCAGAGGCAAAAGAGAGCAAAGACAATATAATAACAGGAAGCTATGAGGATTCCAGAACGTACAACCAAAATTATTTTCTTCTTTCTTTCTTTTTTACGATATATGACAACACAAACAAAAACGAATAAAGGAACAAGAAACTATCTGCCGATTAAATGACTTAGAAAAAGACCAAACTATGAGAAGTGCTTCTAAATGAACGACGAACAAGTTACAGATGGGAACAAGCAAGTTTCTTTTTTTTCTGAAAGATCTGTAAACAAGAAAAGCAAAATAGATCCAGAAACAAAGCACGGACCTCGAGCTGAAATGAAGGTGTTGTATGACTCTCTGTGACTGGTCCAGAGAGCACAGAGGAAAGATGACCACTTGTGAAAATTAGAAAGCTGAAACGAGTAAATAGTGAACAGTGATGGATGGCAAAGCAGAGTAGCAGGAGCACAAGAGAGGAGGGGGCGATGGTGATGATATGGCGAGTAATGGGATCGGGGGTTTTGCTCTTAGAAGTCAACTCACTTTGGCAATTTCTACCATTCCCATTGCCTGACGAGACGTTTTTAAAAGTTTTTTTAAAAAAACAAAATAAATTAAAATAATTTTTTTAAAATTAATTTTTGATTTTAGTATATTATAATAATTTAAAAAAAATTTAAAATTGAATTAAAAAAATTAAAAAAAAAAAAACTATTTCGAACAGTTCGAAACAGCTCCTCAAAGTATGTTTGTTTTGAGTTTAAAAATTAATTTTAAGAATTTTAAAAATTTTCTTTCTTTAAATTAATTTTTTTATAAATTTGAAAATAAATTTTAAAAATTAAAAAAATTAATTTAATATATTTTTAAATAAAAAATATTTTAAAAAACAACTATAATAATTTTAAATACTATCTTAAAAAAATCCAATCTTACCTACAGGTTCATCTAAATCCTATTTATTTAAGATTTTAAGGGTTGGTATTTCATAATTTTTTGGAAGAAAAAATTTACTTAAAATTAATTATTGATATAAAAAATAATTTTTAAAAATAAAAAAATATATATTATTTTTATATAGTTTAAAAAAAAAAAAACCACACTTCTAACCACTATCTTAAACTTGTCTTGATTCTAAGTATCATCTTAAACTTGTCTTGATTGAATAAAAGAAAGTTAAGAATTGACCCGATCTCACGGAGGAATCCAATCAAAGCTTAATTATTGACTTGTTGACTCTAACTTTTTTTACTGGATCGACAGGCTGTCGGATAAAACCAAAGGCACGATGATACACTGGCAGGTAGGCCCACTTACAAAACAGATTAATTTATAAAATTATTAGAAAATGCCGGGGTAGGTATTTTTTCATAGACTCAACTAATCCTTTTTTTAAATGCGCAAGGGGTGGCAGAACGATGTTGACATGACATTGAAAGTAATGATAAAGTTAACATTTTTATCAGATTAATAATTATTATTTTATTAATAAATCATTAACATCAAATGAAGCTGAGAAAGAGAAATAAATTAAAATATTTGATTTAATGTGAGTGGTTTAAAGATAATCTAAATAATTAAAAGTTTGTTTGTTTCGTAGGAAATTTTTGTGGTTATGGTTTAAAAAAAAGTAAATTTAAAAAAAATATGGTTAGTTAGATTTAGATACGTCTCTAGTAAAAATTATGGTTGAGGTTTATGTGCAGCAAAAAAACATGTATAAAATGTTTGGTTGTGATTGCTTTTCAAAAATGTTTTTTACTTGGAAATACATCAAAATAATTTTTTTTAAATTTTTAAAAAAATTATTTTTGATATCAGCGTATCAAAATGATCTGAAAATACAAAAAAAAATAATTTGAAGTAAATAAAAAAATAAAAAAATTTTAAATTTTGAAAAAAAATGTTCTTGAAACGCAAAAACAAACAGAGTTTTACAAAACTCAGTTAAAAAAACATATAAAAACTGCTTCACAAAAACTACGTTTCAAACTCAATTTTTTTTATGGGCCCCACAGTATAAAACACAATTTGGTGCATTACCAAACACCTAACTGTGTTTTTTACACCGTAAACACAAAAATTACAACTAAACAAACACAACCTAAATAATGATGAAAATTAAAGGTTTAAAATAAGATAAAGATTTTTTTTAGTAGGTGAAATAGTATTGGCCAAATTTTTTAGGTTTTTGTTAATAATAATAATAATAGTAGTAGTAGAAGTAAGGCCAGCAATTTTATAATACAAAGATTGTCATAATATCGCTGTAAATATTATAGAAACAACAAGAATAATATTGATAAAATTAATGATTTTTATTATCATTTCACATCCATCACCAACTCGTAGTTTTTTTTTTTTTGTTTTTTTTTTTTTTGATTTACGTGGGGTGTCCGAGCCAGCTTACGCGCACCACGACTATTCCCCACGGCCCGCTGGACATCCTGCAAGCCCAGGAGCAGGTAAGGCACCGCGAGGGTGACAGGCGTACACATAGAGGGTCGAACCCGGGACGGGGGCGGAACAAGTCACACGAATTGACCACAGCAGTTAAACCCTCAAGTGATGGGTACACACGAGAGCTCGAACCAGGGCACTCAGGCAGGGCAAAGCCTGTCAAGGCCACTGAGCTACAAGCCTCGTAGTTTTAATGGAGTTGGTGATGGATGTGAAATGATAATAAAAGTGATGGAATATAGTGGATTGATAATGACATTATGACAATGTTAATAGTCATAATTATTATAATAAAGTGGTATAGTAGTGGTGGTAGATAATACTATAATAATATTGATAACATGACTTTTTATCAATAAAAGAAACTAAAAAATTATTTTTATAATTTTTAAAAATTTATTTAATTTTTAAAATTATTCTATAAAAAATAAAAAATAAAAACAATCATACAATGGATAAGAATGTGATTAAACTTTTATAGTTTATCTAGTCTCCTCATATTTTTTATTACTATTATTATTAATGTGGGTGTTTGGAACAGCTTGCGTGCACCTCAACTAATCCAACGAGCCCTAAAGTTAACAATTATGTAAACCTCCAGTGGCCCTGAGGTTAGTCTCCTCAGATTTTCTTGTGATTAGACTATTTATATGATGACTAAATAATCTTTTATTGGCCTTTTTTTTAATGTATATATGAAAATGGTAATCTTGTATTTGATAATATCATTCGACTTGTTTTTTTAAAAAACAAATTGAGAAAATATTAAATTAATATTTTAAAAAATCGATAATTTTTATATACTAATATTAAAAATAAAATAAAATAATTTTAAAAGGTATTATTTTAATTTATTTTTAATTAAAAAGCATTTTCAAAAATGCATTGCATCTTATCACCAAACACAATGAATCATTAAATCTCTTTGACAAAAATGAATAAAATAAAAATAAAATTGAGTTATTCTTCCACAAAATATTTAAGATCGAAGGGGTCTTGATGCGCTATAATAATATGGATTTTTTTTGTAATTCAACATGTATATATAAAGGAATGCCATAACCAAATAGCATAAACTAGTATGGCTTGCTCACGCGCTATTGTACAATACTATTTTAAATGTATTTTTTTATTTAGTTATATAATAATAATAATAATGAAAAAATATTTGTAGGAATATAATGAATACAATTATAGAGGAAAAATATTTTCTTGTTAAAATTATCTTTTCTTATTCATTTAATTTTATTTTTTTTATAAAAAATAGTTTTTTTATCAACAACATAGTTTATTGAATAAAGAATAACAAGAACTAAAAAGTATTTGCAAAAACTATAATAATTTTAACTAAAAAAGAAGAAATGTATATTTTTAAACAAAAATCTAATTTCATTATTCATGCATTTCTTTCTTCTCATGATGAAAATCATGTCCTTTTTATGATAAGCATTATTTTTCTAGTGAAAACTAATTATGTTCATGAAAACATGTTTCAATTAAAAAAAACTTAAAAACAATAAATTTGGGAGAATTATATAAATAATGAAAAAAAAATATAATTTTTTTTTATTCTCATTCAATATTAATAAAAAAAATTATTTTAAATTCTACATCTTAGGCTAATACATAATTATTCATAAAGCAATTGATAATATCATCATAAAAAAAGCACATTCTTCTTCAAAACAATGGTATAATTAAACAATTGTTTAAATATTATTTTAATAAATTGATCTAAAGAGATTTTTTTATCAAAACTTAATAAAAAATAAAATAAAGGGATATCTAAGAAAAAGACCAAGAATGCTAGCCCAGAAAAAAAAACCCAAGTGCGTATAAGTTTGGAAAGCCAAATCCACACAATTGAAATTTTTTTTCAAGGGGTGGATGGCATATCATCTGCCCCCAACTATATATATATCAAACAGTATATCGTCTCCTAATTCACTTTCTAGCCACCTTAGGTGACCTTCAAGATTCGAGTTTTAGAACTTTAAAATCTAATTTTCAATTTTTTTTCACTAAAAAAATCATAAAAACCTCAATAAAATCATTACAAGCCCAAAAAAAAAAACCTTAGAACCAAAAACAAAACAATTACGTGTTCTGATCTACTAGTCACAACATGTTCAAAGAGAATACTACCTCTATTGAACCCTCTTTTTTCTAAGACAAACTTTTTGATATTAAGATCAACATTTTTTATAGTTAGAATATTGTGGTCAACCGATCACTTTTTCTCTCCTCTTCTATTTTCGACAACTCTCTCACTCTCCTTTCAAATTTTAGAGATTGAAATATAAAACACATGAAATTTAAGACCAAAATGCGAAACCTTGAAAAGAAAAAAGTGACCAAAATTAAAAAATTATAAAATTCAAGGGCCAAACTATAGTTTCTTTTAAAGAAACTATAGTTTCCCACAACCCATGAACAATAACAAATAAAAAGGGTTGTTTTTATGATAAATTTGATCCATGTTTTTCAATGTTTTTAAATTGATAAAAGTAAACTCTATTTTACAAAATCAAACATCAATTTAACTTTTTTAACATCATGAACACGGTGTAGCATGTGAATTGATATAAATTACAAGGTTTAAAACCATATAAGCATTACGTGGAAGAATTGATTTGATGGTAAAAAAATTATTTGTAGTGACCGAATTTAAACAATTTGAAGTTTCAAAAATGAATTGGCATTTCCATCTACACATTGTGATATGAATTTGGCAATATATTCTCTAGTGAATTGATTATCCTTTTGAGTACATTTAGACATCTTAATAAATTCATATATATATATATATAAAAGCCGGTGAACTTTATATATCTATCAAGTTGGCCTAGCAACATGGTCAAAATGTACTTAATTCAAGATTTGAAACCACCTTTCAACATTAGTTTCCATCATTTGGAGGTTGCCCCCCAAGATTCTAATTTTCACCACTCAAAAGTTGCCGCTAGGATTTTAGTTTCCATCATTTAGAGATTTCTCTAAAGGATTTAGGATTCTACCATAATAAATTGGCCTCTTAGAATTTTGGTGATTTAAATTGATATTATGGTTTTTATTCCTATTAGCCTTCATACAAGCACTCTTCTCACTCCTCACTTAAAGAGATGGGAACATGTTGTCTTCCCAAAACATATATATGCAACAGAAACAATAATTTTATAAAATTTCAGGAGTCTCAAGATCCCATTAGATAATTTAAGATTGCTTATGATTTGTACAAAGATTACTTGAAAATTGGATTTTTTTTTTTTGCTTTGAATAATTTCTTCAAAGTTAGATTTTCATAAACCACAAACCGTCTAAGTATCCGACCTCTAATAATAATCAACACGAACTACCAGTAAGAAATTTTCTAAACCCTTTTTAGGGGAGAGAGATTGTTATGTTTTTTAGTGCTAACTCTTTTCTTTTGTGTTTTTCAAGTGTTCTGTAACTTACATAGTTTTTCTTTTACATAAAATAAGAAGCATAGCATTCTATTTAAACAGAAACCTAATAAAAATAGAAAATATTAATTTCCCCCCTAAATAATATCATATATATTATTTCATAACAATTTTAGAAATGTATTCAATCAAGTCCCTATTTCATTTTTTTTCTAGGTCTAAAATTATGGTCCCCTATATTAATTACATTCTAGTCCCCAATTCTTAAAACTTATTTCCAATCAAATCACACTTAATTAATCATCCTAGTTTAATTTCTGATCAATTATTTTTATATATGTGACCCATTAGGTTTCATAATAAGTTGGTAAAAATATAAATCACAATTATAAATAAAATAGAATAAAATAAATTAAACAAATTAATTTATTCTCAATTCAATAATTGATTGATTTATATTTGAAGATTAAATACAATGACTAGTAACGCATCATGATTTCTCAAATATTAGAAAAGTTATAAGTGGTTTGACTTAACTTTTTAGTGACCAGTTTTTCAATGTAATTATTATTCATTCATCAACAATGTTTCGATTTAGATATTATAGCATAAAATGTGTTTACTCTGTAAAATTATGTTTATTCTTATTATTGCACATGTGCAGTGTTGCGGTGAACATCTTCCTAGACTGATAATAGGTGGAAAGAACAAGGAATTCTTGTTTCTTATCAGTTAAAAAAATAAAGTCGTCATCTAATATCTTGGTCACTAAAAACCTTAATTGGTCTCATGGTTTAGATAAGGAGACTAGTTGTATATGGAGAAAATGTATCTCCCCTAGTACATCTTACTTAAGGTAAACTACATTGTTTGTTTGTTAGATATAAACTAAGGTGTTGTGATTTCTAATTGTTGGTATGTCTAAGGTTTAAAAAAGGTTCTCCTTAGTAAGAAGGTTCTTATCTTATCCAGTTAAAACCTAACCATTCTAATATCAAAACATGTTTTTTACATTTTTCTTTTAATATCGAGAATACATCTTACGTATAAGTTCATAATCCTTAATATACAAACAAACAAGATAACGTTTTTTGATATTTTTAAAATGTAAGCCAAATTTTCATGAATTTCATAAACTGGTTATTAAATTCAAAAATACATGGAAAGATATCAACAAAACTATTTTTTTTTAATTTGTCTATTTAAGGATGCTAAATCATGCCATGTATTTTTTTTTTATTATTATGCAAATATATTTTTCTTAAGAGACTTGGCCATATACAATTTGAAATAAATTTATATTTTTTAAAAGAAAGATTTGTTGTTTATGTGGAAAGAAACCAATTTATTTAATACCAAAAAGCACCTCACATGTAGGTCAGAATTTCAAATACTAAATATAAGAGGGGAAATGTAAGGAACTCAAAATATATATCAAAATGATCTTTCAAAAAATTAAAAATTTATTGAAACTGAATTAAGGCCGCATTTGGCAAGACGCAAATGACATGTTTTTATCTAGCTATTTAAACATGATATCAATTCAAAATGAATTATCATTTATTAACTTGAGACCAAGCAACACCAAAAATCCACATAAATTTTAATAATTTCATGAACTTCGTTCAAATTTCATGCTAATTCTAATAAATCAACTCAAATCCAAACATAACTCATGCACTAATATTTCTAAAAAGCAAAAAATAAACTCACAACTCAACATAAATAATCAAGTTATTTCAATATAAAAACATATATCAAATCAAAATATAGTGTCCAACAATCCAAAAAATATACACAATAATAAGTATTTATCCTAAAAATTTCATAATATTATAGTAATTTGTCTAAAAAATAATTTGAGTTATAAATCGAACTTCCAAGATATTTGGGCATTGCCAATGCGTTAATATGCATGCTGCTGCAGGTGAAACAAGAAACGAGTGGATCTGAAACATCTTTTTTTTTCTCTTTCTTCTTGCACTGGCAATGGCTCTCACCAAATACTTGCAAAAGAGAATCAACACAAGCAATTTGTTTTCATCTCTTTTTTTCCTTATTCATAGATATATTCCTTGGTTTTTTTCTTCTCATTTCTGGTTATTGCAACAATCAACAATGAAAAGGCATGATGAAACGAGATTGGTCCTGCTAGTAATAGTGGAGGAGGCTGGTTAGGTCAACAACAATGTTGAGTTTGTGGCTTGTTGTTTTGGGTTTGGGTGATTTTGTTTGGTTGGAGGGGAGGATAGATGGGTCACAATTAGTTTTAGGTTTGGTTGAAAGGGAGGAGATGGTTGAGGGTCACAGGCTATCGAGTTGTTGGTCGTGGCTGGGTGGTTTAATGGTTTTTATTATGGCTTAGGTCGCCATCTATGGGTAAAAAGGAAGAGCAGATTGGGACGAAAGTTAGGTTTGTTGGTTCAGTTGCGCAAAGGAGACTGATAGGTTTCACTAGCGATGTAGAGAGGTAGTTGAGTTTATTGATGGGAGATTGCTGATGGTGAAGAAGGAGGTGGTGACAGCCAGTTGAGAGTTGTCATGGTTGTTGGCAGCGATGGATGGAATTGGTCAACCATTAGAGAAGATTATTGATGTTAGTGAAGTATGCTTGTCGGTCAGGGGCTTTGTTGTTGCCATATTAAAAGACCGTTTGAAAACGCAGTCCAACCCATGTTTTTTAAAAATTCAAATTTTTATTTTTGTTAAAAATTATTTTTTTTTTATATTTTCAGATCGTTTTGATGTGCTGATCTCAAAAATAATTTTTAAAAAATAAAAAATATATTATTTTGATATATTTTTAAGTTAAAAACACTCTGAACTGCAACCACAATTCCAAACAGGTCCTAACAAGCTGATCAGTTTGTATGAAGGAATTTTTTGTTTTGGTCATTGTTTAGAGGAGAAAATGATATGGTGGTCGTTGGTTGTGGATGTGAGGATTGCTGGTGGCTGATTAAAAAGACCAGACTATGGTGGGATGCGCTATTGTTTAGGCGAGAAGAAGGGACATTGAGTTAGTTTTGGGCCTGCTTGTGGGAAGGAGAGATTGGGTTCTCGACTGTGGTGGTGGATCTTTGGTTCTAGTGAGGGAGCTGCGACTATATGGTGGAGAAAAAGGGAACAACATTGGGTTGATGATGGTGGCCGAATGGTGGCTGAAGGAGAGGGGGTGGCAACGCTGGCGGTGGATGCGGAGAGGGAGGATGACCATGTAGGTTGATAGCATTGAAAAATGTTGGTGGTGGGCGAAATGGATTTGTGAGTTTTTGTTCAAAAATGAGAAAGGGAGACGAGTGTGTCTAGTTCTAGTATGCTGATGGCAGCGAGAAAGAGAAATTGTGACGGGGCAAGAATGATAAAGAAGAAAATATGAAAATGGCGTGGAGTTTTGCACAGTTAAGGTATAGAATAAAAGTCTAGTCTTTTTTATAGGATCGTTGTGATGGGCCTTTATTTGGCAAAAAAGTGGGGAGGTGTTGGCTGAGAGTGGAGGCCACGGGCTTTCAGTGTAAAAAAAGGGTTAGGTTTTTTTTTTTTAATCTATTAGTTTTTTTTTTTGATAATGATATCTTTTTTTGTGTGTGGTACAATCATGTATTTAATCATGTATTTATAGGCAAAATAATTTTTTTTCTCTCCTGAATTGCTTGGTTCCCAAGCAACTAAAAAAATCTTTGGTCTGTCATTTTAAGTCCTCGAGTTAGTGTCCCCTGGTTAGGTGTAGTTTGATTGTTTTTGGAAAGTGATCTGGCTTTTTTACTCTTTTTTTTTTTTTTTTTTACTTTTGGTCTTTTTTTTCAAATAATTTTTTAATAATTTATCTTATTTTTTGTATTTTGATTTTTTTAAAGGCATCATCAACGTCGACTTAATAAGAAAAATTGATCAATAATTTTGAAATAAATGTGTTAAAAATTGAACACATTGAAAATAAATTTTTTGAATTTTTAATTCTTTTCAAACGACATTGAAAATGATAAAAACGAAGCAAATACACCAACAATATTTTTTTTGTTGTCTTTTCCTATTTTTTTGGATTTTTCAAAAAAAGTAAGAAAAATAGGGAAACATTCGGGTCATGAGAGATAGTTGCAGATCAAGATATTTGATCACGTAACATGAGCTATTTATCTATTTGTGTTTAATAACTTTGTTTATTAAAATTATTTTTTGGTTTGAAAAATATGACAAACACTAGTTATTTGACCTGTGCTCCACTGCGGGCCGAATATTTTTTCCAACAAAAAAATTTGAACATGTAGACTTTTCTTGACACATTTGTTTTACATAAAAGTTTTGAAGTATAAATCAAAAAGTTATGTACACATCTATTTAAATAAATCGAGAACCATCTAAGTCAATATTAAAAGTCATTAACAATAACTAAATAAATAATTAGAAAAATCAAGATATTTTATCTTGTAATATGGACTATTTACCAATTTGTATTCAATAACTCTATTTATTAAAATTATTTATTTATTTAATTAAAGTATTGTAAAAATAGATACACACATGAAATTCAATGAATGAAATAAAAGGAGAAAATATTATGCAAGGTTGAACTTATCGGAAATACTATCCAAAAATAAATATATTTTATTTTAGAAATAAAGTTCATTGATATAAGAAAAAATTATTGATGAATTATAATAATCTCTTCAAAAATTAAATACATACAAAATAATTAAAAAAAAACCATTATTTTAAAAAGGCTAAATAAAAAAAATAATAGAGAAGAGGTACTAATTTAAATATAAATTAAAAAAATATTTAAAAAATACATATTAGAAAATACATCAATTTCTTTTTGAAAAATCAAAATTAAAAAAAAAAGAAAGAAAGAAAGAAAGAAAGAGGTCAATAGTTTCTGGGTTGGCAAGTCAAGCCAACCCGTATGACCCATTTGAAAAGGGCTCGCAGACTTGGGCCCTCATTTGTGTTTTTTTTTAAATCCTAATATGGTGGACAATTACAAAGGAAAACTAGAAAAAAAAGTTATGAAGCGCAATTCGAAAACAATCCAATGTTAAAGGATAAAACATAACACATATTAAATTAAATAAAAAAATCTAAAATAACTGAGTCAACTCAAGTTATCCCGTCAAATTTGCAGTCTAAGTAATGAGACCGAGACAAACAAATAGAGAGGAACTTAAAGAAAATCATGAAGCTTGATATATATAATCAACCTTTAAGGACGGAATGAAAACGAAAATTAATTTTCAACCAATTTAATGTTGAAAGATAAAATAAAAAAAATAAATTTAAAATATTTATCAAAGTAAATTCAACAAAGGATAACAAATAAAAAGAACCAAGATAATCCAAGTCATTTTTAAAATTAGTGAAAAACAAATATAGAAGCAAATAAATAAAAACAACGAAGCCCAATCTCTAATTGAATAAATGCACAAGTCTGAAACTAAAGAAACATAAAAAAAAAGAAGAAGGAAGAAGAAGCAAAATCAAGACAACCTCCTAAACTTAGGTTAATCTCTAAAACTCACAACTCATGAAATCCTAAACCTGAGCCCAATCAAGAAGTTAAATTCTCAATCAATTTAAAATTGAATGATGAAATCAGGAAAAAATCAATTTAAAAAAAAATCTAAAGTGAAAAAATAGCAATTAAAAAAACGAGGATCAAATTTTATAGGAAAAGAAACTCAATGAGGATGAAAATGTAAAAAAAAATCAATTAAAAAAAATATATGAATGAAAATAAATACAATTAAAAGAATAAAGACCAAATTTGAAATATGAAAAAAAATTGAAGGGGCACGAAATTGAAAAAAATTATAATTTTATAAATTATTTCAAATAAAACTAATTGTAATAAAAAAATAAGGACCAAATATGAAGAAATAATAAATAAAAGGTTGTTTTGAAATTTTAAAGGGACAAACATGAAAATCGAGCATGAAAGAAAAAAAAGGGGAAAAAGAAGGTCGTTGAAGATAAACTGAATAACTGATGGTCACATGCATTGCTCATCAGAGAAGGGAGGTAGAGACGATACCAACACTGTTATGGAAAGTGGCGTCTAGTAATTGGATAGCCCCAAAAATATCTCCTGAAAGGCACGGGCTGCCTACTTACTGACTCGTGCAACGAAGAAGTTATTTATTTTTTTAATAATATTTATATTTAGTAAATTATAAAACTGCTACCAAGTTTTAATTTTTTTTAAAATCTAAGCGTAAAATAGTCATTTTACAGCACATGATTAAAATAAAAACACTTAATCTCTCCATTTAAATTTGGCAATAATAAATGGAAGTTTATTGATTTTGTTTTGGAATAGCAAAATGAGGTTTTCGCGTGGATCGCTAAAGTAAAAACCCTCGTGCCTTTTAAATTTGTTAATAGGTGTAATTATAAAGGAAAAGAAGAAGAAAAAAATAGGTATGTAATTTCGTTGTCAATAATTTAATCAATAGAATAGATAGGACACAAATTTAAATGTGTAGAAATAAATGACACATAACATGATGAGGATTAGTGTTTTTAAACTCGGCCGGTGGTTGATTCGGCTCAAGACTTGGATTATAGGTTTTGGCCTGATTACTGGGTTTTGACTGGTTATTTGGGTCAACCTCAATTTTTTTTATAAAGCAAAACGATATTATTTTGGTTAAAAAATAAATAATTAACAGGTTTTTAACCGGATTTTATTGGGTCAAACAAGTCACCAGATCAACTGGTCAACTAGAAATTTCGTGAAGAGAAACTCCAAGGTTCTTATAGTGCAAACCAATGATGGAAGCATAGCAGATCAACCCTGTTTATTTTTGCGTTTCAAAAATACTTTTGAAAAAATTTAAAATTTTTTTATTTTTTTTCTTCAAATTAATATTTTCTTGATATTTTTAGATCATTTTAATATACTAATTTTAAATAAAAAAATATTATTTTAATATATTTAAATAAAAAAACTTTAAAAAACAACCAAAACTTCACAACTTTAATTACATCAACGTAATCGAGAACAGATGAGAGAGAAATGCAAAACATTCTTCAGAAAAGATAAGATAAACAAGACTTGAGATGCATGGCATCATCCCATTATCAAAAGCAACGTACAGAAGTCAATAGTCTCCATAGAAATAAGAACGTTTCTAAAATATAATTCCATTGCAAGGGAGGGAATTCAAACAGTTTGAGCAGTAAGAACAGATCTATACAATGAGACCGTATGCTTACTGCTCAAACTGTAGTAGCGCTGGCTAAATGGTTAGCAGCAACACTACTGCGAATGATGATGATCACGGCTGGAACTGGCTTCTTCAATCGCACTTCCGGACATTATTTCCTTCCCCTTGCCTTTATTAATCAATACACTTTCCGCAGATTTTCCCTCCTTGCAAATTTCATTTTCTGCTGGCATGGCATTCTTCTGTTCCTCTTCCGAATTCCCTTTCTCCTTGAAGTACTCTCCAATTTCATTTCTGTTCCTTAGCACAAAATCTTCTTTATACTTCGTTTTCTGATCCCCACTCTGATCACATATGACATCCAAGTAATCTAGCTTAGGGAATGCTTGCTTCAAACTTTTCTTGTCTATCTTGAAATCCTTGAGATACCTGAGACGCAATATCTTTACTTCCCACACGTGATCATCCTTTTCTCCGTGATTCAACTTCTGAAGTTTCCCCCCTCTTATGTAGAGCTTTTTTAACTGGTTCAGTGAACCAGGTTTCAGTTCTTTTAGTGGATTTTCCTGAGGAATGCCTCTCAGATCCAACTTCTCTAACCCTGGGGGAAATGACAAGTCTGTCAAGGCAGTTAATTTCGGAGATTTTTCTTCAGCTTTGCCTTCGGATGTCTTCAGAGATACTTTTACTCCCCACCACATTGTCAGGCAGCGAAGTTTTTCAATGGCCTTCAACTTCGCTAACTCCCCCTCTTTGACTACTGCCTCATTCCCTATATATATGCTAAGCCGCTTTAGTTCCTTCATATCAGCAAGATCAGCTATCTTGCACGGAGTTCTTTTCGAGTTCCCAATCACAAAACCCTTGAGCACTTGAAGACGAGTGAGCTTCTGAAGCTCCTTTGGCATGCTTTCTAGGAAGGGACAGTCAGATACATCAAGATGGGTGAGGCTTGTCAATGATCCGATCTCAGAAGGCAATTCTTCTAGATTGTGGCACGCTTTGAGATCAAGAATTTCAAGGCTAAAAAGCTCGCCAATTGATGAAGGAAGTGTGGTTATCAGAGATATTCCTCGGAGGCAAAGATATTTCAAGTGCTTCTGAGCCCACAGACCTTTCAAAAACACCTCATTTTCAACTTCAATGTGATGCACAGGTGAGTGATGCCACAGCCCAAGCTTCTCGTTTTCAACTTTAATTTGAAGCACAGGTACGTAATGCCACCGCCCAAGCTGAAGCACTGCAACCTTCCTCAACTTCAGTAGCCAGTCAAAACTGAAATTAAGATATCGCTTGCTCACATTGAACACAGTTAGCAAATTCTCTTCATTTGGAGTACTGCCACTAGTGTCGCTGCTCAAAACCAAGCACGCACGTCGAGATCGGTCGTTAACATAAGATGGTGTTCCCGAGGAATCGAAGCCGAAGAGGTCGGCCTTCTGGGCTAAACTGATTGCCATGTGACGAATCCAAGGATGCATTGTGCATGCGTTGACAACTGGGCTTGGTTTATCTGGTCTTTCATGGTACGGTAATATGAGGTCTAGCTCTATTAGCTCCTGAAATACACTTTCTCCTTCCTCCTCAGCTGTCTTTTTTTCGTTGGCAGTGATCAAACCCTCGCCCATCCACCAATAGATCAATGGCCTCTTTTTTATCACAGCTTCCTCTGGAAAAACAGATAAAAAGAGAAAGCAGAGTTTCAAATCTAGCCTCTCCAGATTGTGGTAACTTGCCTGAAGATTGAGCATGGCTGAGCTTTCCAAGATAATCCTTTCCACTTCTTGCTCTTTCCACTCTTTCAACACCTTTCTTTCCAGAGCTTCCTTATATGGATTTATCTTCACACGTGATTCTGAATCTGATGATTCTGAATATGATGATTCTGAATCTTTCAACCGACGATTTAGCTTGTCAAGTTTCCTGTCAACCCAATGTAGATGATCTTTGATGGTATTGGCATTTTGTCTGGCGCCATCAGCTTGGTTCTTGGCAAGTGAGAGAGTTTTGTAAATCTTGAGTCGCAGCACGTTGAACTTTCTAACAACTGTGTCTTCCCAGCGCTTGTGGCGAGAGAGAAGATTTTTCAATTCCTCAAACTTGGTCTCAGCGCTTCGAAATTTTAACACCAGTTCATTTTCTTTCATTCTCTCGTCAATCCCCCCTGTTGTCAGATCAATTGCTTGATACAGACGATTCTTTAATGTTGACACAACTTTCTCTGGATCTCTTTTGATCGACATCCTTAGGTACTATGGACACAGAATCAAAGGCAATGAATTGCAGGACAGAATAAAGATAAAAAAGAAAACTGATGATTACAAAGATAATTTAGATGTTGGCTGACCTATTGATTGAATTATCCTTAATTAACAGGAACAAACAAAGCAGTAAGTACTTCGAACTGAGAGCTGCTCTTGGAAGATGCCCACGAATCTTGGTTCTGATTCCTACAGCTAGTCTTGTAACTGATGCAGAGTCAACGCTGTAGTCTTTTTTCTCTTTCTTTAATTCATCATTGGACTTGTAATTTTACTCCTCAGTAAGAGATTCATCCCCCCACCATTGTAGATACGGGGTCACTATTTCACCTTACAACTGACTGAGACAAAACAAGGGAAATTACTCAGACGCTGTGATTAAGGTAAGGTAAGGGGGGAAAATAATACTTCAAGTGTTATTTCTATATTCTTTTTGAAAAACAACTAATTGAAGATATCTGTATCTTCTCAAGTTCAGAGCGAGCAATGAAGAAGAAAGAAAGTGTTTGCTACTTCCAAGACAGCTCAGTGATGCACAAGAATTATTGGAAAAGTTAAAGACGAGGAGCGGGAGCTGAATTATTGGACCCACCTCCATCATCTTTTTTGCCTCAATCATATGTCCAGTGTTTTCCCTTTTCTATTTTTTTTTTTTTGAAATTAGGAGAGGAAGACTTTGTTGAGTTTTTTAATATTATATATGCAGTAAAAATTATAAAATCAATTATTGATCTAGAATTATTAAGAGATTTATATTATATGAAAATTTAATTTTTTTTATTTTAAATAATTTTTTTAAGGTTGGGTTGTCGTAAATTATCTGGCCTCCAATGATAATCCACATTAACTACTCGTGAGAAATTTTCTAAATCTTTATTTAGGAGATAAGAATTTCTATGCCTAGAGTGCTAGCTCTAATTTTGTATTTATGTATTTTTTTTGTTTAACAAAAAATATTTTTTTATCTCTTCTCTTAATTTTAATAATAGGCTTAACTTTATATTTAAAAGAAATCCTAAAAACCCTAAAAATAACAAAATATCTATTTGTCCCTTAAATAATATTCATATATTATTTAAGGATAATTTTATAATTTTAATCAATCAAGTCCTTGCTTGATTTTTCTAGGTCAATATATACAATCCCTATATTAATTATATTATAATCCTTAATTTATAAAATATATTTTAATTAAGTCATACTTAATTAAATCATCTTAGTTTAATTTCTAACTAATGGTTCTTAATGTGTATGACCTATTATGTTCTAATATGTTAGCCCAAATATAAATTATAATTCTAATTACATAGAATTAAACAATTTAATTTATTATCAATTCAAAAATTAATTAATTTATATTTGAAGATCGAATGCATCGTTGAATAACGTGTCATGATCCCTTAAATATTAGAAAAATCATTAGTGATTTGACTTAACATTTCAGTGACCGGTTTCTCACTGTAATTAATATCCTTTCATTAATAATTTTTTGATTTAACATTAAAGCATGAAGTATGTCTGCCATATTAAATCATGTTTGTTCTCTACATAATAATCATTGATTGTTTGAAACTCTTTTCAAATCTCATTCCATCTTGGCTATGGTTTGACTTAACCTTTCAATGACCAGGTTCTCACTGTAATTAATATCATTTAATTAATAATGTTTTGATTTAACATTAAAGCATGAAGTATGTCTGCCATATTAAATCATGTTTGTTCTCTACATAATAATCATTGATTGTTTGAAACTCTTTTCAAATCTCATTCTATCTTGGCTAAGGATTTCTCAGTCAAAACTATTTGGGAATAAATGAAATATTTTTCTTAATTCACCTAGGATGATGAATCATTTCTTGATCATTGAAGTACCTTCATATAGTTTATGTTATACTCAATGTCTGTCATTTTATCACCTCGATTAAGATAACATGTAGCAGGATCAAAACATAATATTTTCTGTTTAAGATAACTTAGTGATCTTAAGTCTAAGGATTACTTACACAACCGTTATGTGAGCTTTTCCATAAATATAAGTGATCTCTCCATATAAAATTATCATGCGGGTCAGTTTAGTGTACATGTCTTATGCCAAGTACCTACATATTAATTCTTGGTATCCTTTATATCTCAGCTTATGAGAATAGCTGGTTCCTTTTATAAATGAAAGAACATGGTATGTATCAATCTCTATGACTCTAATAAATATCCAATATTAAAGAAAACATCGACCAAGAACATTTTAGAAATAATGCTTTGGTGCAATAATATTTTCATAATTATAACAACTTTATAATTTCATTTGCAAAGAATTTTTGTCTCATTAACTTTATCTTTACTCCAGATTTATAAATCAAATATTAGATTCATTAATCTAATATTACATGAATATTAAAGATAAATTAAGTCTTTATTAATAATAAATATATATTTACATTAATATAATAATATAACGTGTAACCAATCGATTAGCTGCATGACATATTAAACTAACAATCTCTCACTTGCACTAAAGCAAATCGCTCATGTATGTAATATCATATTGCTCCATATAGCAGTAATGTTTCTGCATGGATAATGACTTAGTAAAATGATCTTTTAGATTCTCTTCGGTAGCTTCTCGCTTTATATTTACATATTTTATTTTATTAATTTATCAAATCAAATGGAGTTTCTTAAGTACTTATTTGGATCATTGATTAGACTTTGATTCATTTGCTTATGTAATGACTCCATTGTTATCACAATACAGGGCAACTAAATCAACAATGCTAGGAACCAACCTAATTCATTGATAAACTTCTTGATCCAAACCTTTTTGTTTCCTCAAACGTAGAGGTGTACTCTTATTTAATTGTAGAATTAGTTGTGCTCTCTTATTTGAAACTTTTCTAACTCAGAGCACTATCATTTAGAGTAAAATATATATTGATTCATATTTATAATTTTTCAATTTTCCATTAAAAAAATCTTAATTCAAACAATTTTTAACTTCTAGTTTATCTTTTTCATTGATAGATCATATAACCAAATATAGGATATCATTTTCATCATATCTATCTCAATCTGTGTCTTAAAACACATGTCTTTAAGATGAGGTGTTTTATGCAAAAAAGATAAAAATCCAATCTTAGATTCTTCAATGCTAAGTTATTTTAGCATTTAGTCTAATGCATGAATTGGAAAAATCTAAGTAATCTTTAAAATCTATCTCTATAGATCTCTATATTCAATATATAGATTGCTTCTCCCAATTTTTTTATAAAAAAGTTCTTGGACAACCAAAACTTTACTGATTAAATTAAAAATATATCATTTCTTAACAATAATATGTCATCCACATATAATATTAGGATAACAATATCACTCCCACTATCTTTTTGTAAACACAAGATTTATCCATATTTTTGATGAAATCAAATATGTTAATTATACCATCAAAATTGAATATTCCTACTCATTAAAGCTTGTATTGTATATTTGTACATTGCTTTTCATGTTAGTTTTTCTCTTAAAGACCCATTTAGATCCATTAGGTTTTATCCCTTAAGGTGGATCAACCAAGTTCGAAACTTGGTTAGTACATGAAGTCCATAACTTCAAGTCATTTCTTGAAATAAATATCCTATATTACTTCCAAGTAATCAGTAAGCTCATGAATTATGAGCAACATGTCTTTCACAGCTTCTAAGAGAGGTTCTTATCTCACTGATGCATAACATGTCCAATCAAATTTATAGAAAATTTGTATTTCTTAAGGTTCAAGCTAAACATCCAATCTTTTAGCCTTGAAAATATATTTCATCTGGATGTAGTGTTCTAAGAGGTGTAGAAAATCTCATTCTCTTTTAGATAATCTTTAAAATGTTTGGTCAAATATTAACTACCTCGATCCAATCGAAGTTTATTAATATTTATTCCAATCTATATTTCAACATTGAACCTGAACAATTTAAATTCAGGTATATACAAACTATTCGTATAATTTTGGATCTATAAAAACATCATTATTATAAAACAACAACATATGTCCTTAATAATAAATTTAATACTAAATAAAATGAAAAGAATGTCTTAAGATACTAGAACATAATAGCAATTATAAAGTTCTAGTATCAGCCCATTACACAAAACAAAATAACTAGTTCCTACAACTAATGCAACAACCCTTGCTTCATTATTGAGTCGTAAGTCCACTTTGACTTTAATTAATATTCTACTTTTTTTTAGTTCCTACATGCAATTGCAAAGGTGAGAACTATATTCGGTATCTAATACCTAAGAACTACAATGCAAAGTAGTAATATAGTTTTCAATTATAAACATCACACGAGTGTTTACAATAGAACATTTTATTATCATATTTGGAAACAATTCGATAAAGGTCTCATATCCCTTAACATCAAATAACTCTTTAAGATGCTTAATCATATTATAGCCATTCATATTCTCATACTATATTTCAAGTTCAGGTGACATGCTGGCTAACATCATATATGCTATCTGCTCATCATCATCAATATGACAATGATATTTTGTCTTAACTTTAATAAGAGTGTCCTTATTAGGGACACGAGGAATATGACTTTCAAGCACATACAACCTCTTTTCTTGTTTAAGAACAACTCTCACATTTCGGTGCCAATCTAATAAATTTGGTCTCATCAATTTGTTAGCATCAAGTATGCTTTGTAGGGATATATTACTATTTATTTTGATCTACCAACCTATTTATATAAAGATAAAGAGTATTAGTTTCATGCATACGTATTTAAATTTCAAATTTAGATAAGGTCTATAATCCTAATTTAGTCTTCTATTATTTTCTTGTAAATTAATAGCTCTATCTATTAATTCAGGAAATAAATCTTGTTTAAATTTTTCTAGTGGGCTATGATCCCATTTTAATTATCTGACCTTGAGTGACTCAACAAATAAAAATAAATTAAATTAAATTAGATAGATAATATAGTTTATCAATCACATCTCTATGTGACTTTTAGATAAGTTAGGTGACAAGTCTTTGTCTAAACATATCATATATGTTTCATCTAACTCATGCCTCTAACTTCATATGATCATAAGTGACTCATCCAAATTATATAGGTTAGTTAAATAGAACTTAATTTTATAGCATTAAACATATTCAATTAATGGTAACCTTGAGTGACTCAATAAATTATTCATGAATAAAACTATGGTTTTATGCATATAAAATTAGAAGACAACTATTCATGTTTTCAACGTGTACTTAATATATTAATGGGGGATTTATTATTAATTAGGTCTCATATATAATTTGGCATAACAAATATACATTTCATACACAACAATTTATATATAAACATACACCCCTAACATGTCATTCTAATGGGATAATTATGAATATATCTAAACCAATTCCCTCGAGCCACTGAAGGAAATTAGATGGTCAAATCCTAAATAGTTAGAACAAGTTTTCATAAGTCTACTACAAACACTTCAATCGTAGCCTTCATCATCATTTCTTTCTTCGTATTAGATTACAAAATAATTTCCTATCTAAATTCCTACATTTCTAAATTACATAGCATTTACATAATTAATTAAAAAATCTCGAGTTACATTCGAGTGGAATTAGATGAGAACAAAATTTACAACCTAGAAGAAAAATAGAGATAAGACAAGACACACAAGCCTTATTTAATAAAATTACAATCATTCAACCATCAAATAAAAATACAATCACATTAGTCTTTAATGTCCATAATAATCAATTATGGATTAAAAACATTTTAATATCATGATAAATACACTGCATGCTTCAATTCTAATTATTAGCTTTATGTTCTACTATAAAATAATATTTCTAAAACTTAAAAATATTCAATCAAATCTAATTTGATAATTTCCCGAACAAAAAAAAATTTATTTAACATAAATTCCATGAAAAACATTTCTTAAAATTTCATAAGAAAATTAATCACACTAAAATTCTTATTAATATCCTAAACTATTTTAGGATTGATTAAATAATTTTTTGTATAAAAAACTCTCATTATTTTAGAAAAACCATTTTTATAAAAATTATTTAATTAAATAAATCTTAATCCCATTAGAATATCATAAATTCAAAAAAAATGAATTAAACAATTTAATTCATTCCTAATCCTATTATGAAAATAAATTATTTAATTAAAATACTTTAAGGTATAAAATCTAAATTTTATTTTATTTAAAACTTTTTTTTAATTAAATCCTAATTATATTAGAAAAATTAATGCTATATTTAATGTAATTTGAGTTTAAATTAAATTAAAATAAAACTTTTATTCGCGGGATTAAAAAAACATAAATAAGAGGGTAAAATGATATTTACCTTAAAATAAGCCCTACGGTCATCACACACAAGAGAAGGGGTGAAGGGGTAAATTCCATGTGTCGCCAGCAAGACACCTTGCCCTTGCAGCTGGCATACTTTCTAGCGGCAGCCAAGGTCGTCACTGCACCTAGAAGCCGCGGCCAAGGCCGCTGCTGCTTGCAGCCACGTAAGGCGCAGCGCTCGCGAGCTTCATCTGCAACAGTGCGAGGCTCCTACCTTGCGCAACCATGGTGGCTGGTAGTAGCGCCAACGCCAAGCGCGACCAGCAACAGCGGCGCACCAGGGTGCTACGATCAGGACAACGGCCAACCCTCCCAGCGCTGCCACCCACGACAAAGCTGCTGCATATTTTGTTTAAAAAAATGGTTTTTCCAGCCAATCCTTGACTGGATTCTGGCCAGATTTGGAAATTCCTTCCAAATCTAACCGGAACAGTAACTGGGTGATAAAAATCAATTTTTTTTTTTAAATTTGATTTCAAAAATCATGTTTTTTTATTGACTGTTTTGAATAAAAAAAACTTAAAAATAATTATTAAATTAATGAACACCAATAATAATTAAAACATGTAATCAACAATAATAATTGTTTAACAAAAGCTTTAATACAACTATTGAATTCCTGAATATCATACATGCAACGAAAACTATGAAACAAAATTATTTGGGAGTCTTTAAGATCCTGTTAGACAAAACTAAAATTATTTAGAGATTTATTACTTGAAGATTTGATTTTTTTCAGCTTCAAATAATTTTTTAAAGGATAGGTTATCGCAAACCACAAACGGTCTAATTATCAAGCCTCTAATGGTAATCCACACAAACCAGCCATGAGAAATCTTTTAAATCCATATTTAGGATATAGAGATTGCTATGCTTAGAATACTAGCTCTAATTTTATGTTTACATAGTTTTTCTATCTAACAGATAACAACTCATCTCACTTATAAAATAAATAGGCTTAGCTTTATATTTATAAGAAATCCTAAAAACCATATAAATGGAAACATATCTATTTGCCCTTTAAATAATATCAGTATATCCTTGATTTTTCTAGGTCTAAAAATATAATCCTTGTATTAATTATATTTCAGTCATTAATTTCTAAAATATATTTTAATTAAGTCATGCTTAATTAAATCATCTTAGTTTAACTTCTAACTAATAGTTCTTAATATGTGTAACCCATTAGGTTCCTAATATATTGACCCAAATATAAATTATAATTATAATTAAATAGAATTAAATAAATTAAATAATTTAATTATTATCAATTTAACAATTGATTAATTTATATTTGAAGATTAGATGCATCGTCAAGTAACATGTCATAATCCCTCAAATATTAGAAAAGTCATTAGTAATTTGACTTAACCTTTCAGTAACCAATTTTTCATTGTAATTAATATTCTTTTATTAATAATATTTTGATTTAACATTAAAACATGTAGTATGTCTGTCATATTAAATCATGTTTGTTCTCTACATAGTAATCATTGATCATTTGAATAAGATTTGAAATTCTTTTCAAATCTCATTCCACCTTTGCTAAGGTTTTCTCAATCAATAGTATTTGAGAATACATAAAATATTTTCTCTAATTTACTTAGGGTGATGAATTCTCTCTTAATCACTTAAGTACCTTCATATAATTCGTATTATATTTGATGCATATTTTTTTGTTACCTCGATTAAGATAACATGTAACATGATCAAAATAAATTATTTTTTATATAAAATAATTTAATCATCTCAAATCTAATAATTACTTATATAATTATTATATAATTTTTTTTTTATAAGATGATTTCTATATATAGAATTTTTAATATAAAATTCTGATATGGTGATGATCAGTGAAATAAATATGTGAAATAAATATGTTTGACTTCCTCTTCAAACATTGCCATTCTTTGTTGTGGGGAAAGACAGTGATAGTATTATTAAAGAACTGAAATCCTTAAATGGCCTCGGAGGACAATTGTCGATATACAATCTTCAGGAGGTGAAAGACAAAAAAGAAGCTGAGAAAGCAAACTTACGAGGAAAAACAAAGATTTACAAATTGGAATTTGTATGGAGATCAAGAAGAAAATGCTTCAAGAATGACGAAGAAGTTCTGGAGGCCCTTCAGTCTCACTCCAACTTAGAAACCTTAAAGATTGAACACTATGGAGGTGAAAAGCTGCCATGCTGGCTATTGATGGAAATCCCTAGTCATGGTGATTCCTTGCTAGTCAACAGTTTGGTGAATCTGAAATTTATAGACTGCAAGAGTTGCGAATTGCCAATGCTTGGACGTCTTCCTCGTCTTAAAAGTCTTGAGATAGATGGGCTGGATAATGTAAGAGCTACCGACATGGAGTTTTACCGAAGCACTGGATTCAGTGAAACAATGGCAGTTTTTCCAGCATTAAAAAAACTGTCTCTGCGTCGCATGGTCAATCTAGTTGAATGGATGGTGCCAGCAGTGGGTGAAGGCCATTCAGTTGTGTTTCCTTGCCTTGAAGAGTTGTCCATCATGTCCTGTCCTCTATTGGCAAGTTTTTCACTGAATGTTTCATCACTTGCTCAACTGGAAATCTGCTTCTGTGATGAATTGAAATATTTATTCATGGAGTGCAGTGCTAGCACACCTCTTGAAGATTTAACCATAAAATGATGTCCAAACCTGTAGTCCATTCAATCTGGCGAGTGCCTCAGATCTCTTAAGAGACTCCATAATGAAGGTTGTCACAAGTTAATCTCTCCTCCAATGCCAAGTGTGCAGATCTTCAATTCTCTTGAATATTTGAGACTTGAAGGTTCTCCCGATCTATATTCTCTATTCCAGGTCTGCAAAACCTCTCTCTTAAAGGTCTGGCAATAAAACTTTGTCCAAATCTAGAATGCATTGCTAGTTTGCAAAACGTAACAACTCTTGAAGATTTAAGAATAGAAGTTTGTCCTAATCTGGAGTCCATTCCAAGTGTAGGGGACCTATCATCTCTCAAAACACTCAGCATTCAACGATGTCATAAATTAACTTCACTTCCAACTGGGCTACAGTCCTGCTTGTCTCTGGAAAATCTGTCTATACAATGGTGCATAGAGCTAACCTCTATCCTGATGAGTTGCAAAAATTACGTTCCCTTGTTCAATTAGAGATCACAACATGTCCAAGCTTGACTTCCTTTCCAGAGGACAGCTTGGAATTGGTTTCATCTAATGTAAATTGTCATTTATTAATTCAAATTCATCTTTGGTTTCCTGAAATACAGTTTTGATAGTATGAAACTAGCATTCAAAATTTCCATTATCTAAGTTTTCTCTATATTTTTCCAGAGGGCTGTCTCACAAAAATAATAAAAACTGTCCTCAGGACTCTATCTAGCCCAAAACTTTCTACATGGCGATGTGTCCACTAGATGGAAATGTTTTCAGCTCCAGCAGCCTCAAAGTCATATTGGAGGCTAGCAAGGAGAAAGGCCAACAACTTGTTAGTATTCCTAGCAATGGACTGGATAGCCTTTTCCGGTCCATCTCGGATAAACAAGTAGAGGCTGAGCCTTTCTACATTCTAGATTCAGGGGTTGTGGCAAGACTCGTGAAGAAATGGAAGCAGAACATGCCCAATGTAAAACCTTTCTTCGTTTATAAGTGCAATAACGAGCCTGCATTGATTGTGCTACTAGGGATGAGATTAAATCCATACTAGGCCATGGTGTTAGAGCTGATAAAATTGTTTATGCTAATCCATGCAAGGCTGAGTCTCATATCAAGTATGCAGCAAGTGTTGGAGGGCGACTCACTACTTTTGATTCTAAAGAAGTCAACAAAATCAATAAGTGGCATCCAAATTAAATGTGGACTGCTGCTACGACTTTTGAAGTCAACGATGAGACTTCCTGGCGTCAGCTGGGAACCAAATTTGATGTTTTTCCTAAGACGATGGTGCCGCTGCTCCAACATGCACACCAAGCAGGCATGGAAGTAGCTGGAGTAGCTGGAGTCTCCTTTCACGGAGGTTCTAAAGCATCAACAGCCCAAACCTATCGTGATCAATAGTTGCAGCAAGACCTGCATTTGATGCAGTCGCCCAGCACAATATGCCCCCAACGAACATCATTAACATTGGTGGAGGTTTTAAAGCAAACCCATTATTTGATGAGATTGGTGCCCCAGTTAATGATGCAATCCAGGAATTTTTCCCAGGCGATAAATCCTTTGAAGTGATGGCAGAGCCCAGAAGGTGCTTCTGTGAAACTGCATTCACTCTAGTTACTGATGTGCTTGGCAAACGAGTGAGAGGAGATAAAAGATAGTATTGGATTGATGATGGGATTTATGGTCCTTTTAACCTTCCGGCCTATGATCATCGATCGATCCTCTGTGTTGCTTAAACCAATAATAAGAAATCCTCAAGGTGGTGGTGTGGTTTTTGCATCAACAGTGTTTGAACCAAGTTGTGATACACAAGACGGTGTGGCAAGAGATTGCAAATTGCCAGAGCTTCAACGATTTGATCTTATTCTACAACATGGGGGCGTACACGACCTCTGCTGGAACCAAGTTCAACTCTTTTGTTGTGCCTATTTATCTTGGCATATTCAGCTCAAAACTGAAGCAGGAGAATATGCCAAACTTAAGTTTGAGGGTCTCATCTCCATTTATGTAAATTTATTTTCCTTTTTATATTTTTCTTTTCTTTCCCCTCACTAATTTGTTTTTTCAGAAAAAAAGATTTTTGAATGAGAAGAAAGAAAAGAAAAAACTGAAGAAAAAAAATAAAGGGAAAAATCTAAAAAGGAAAAAAAAATTAAAAAAGGAAGATATTCCTTAATTTTAATAGCAGGCCTATAAATTAAATCCTAACATTATATATAGATTGCTCCCATCAGTTGAAAAAGACACACAAAAGCTCTCGTCCACCAAGAAATCAGATTTTTTACAATAATTAATACACCTAAAACTTAAGAGTGAAAAATAAAATTATTAACCATGGTTTAATTAATTTTAAGAGGTTGATTTGATAATTAAAAAAATCTTTCTTTAAATTTTGAGATTCAAATCAAGTTGTTAAAATTACAAGTTGACGTGTAAAATCATACGAGTTAACATATATTTATAGTGTAAAATCACATAAAAATTTGAAAAATGATAAAATTAGATCAAGATTGTATAAAATCATGTAAAATCAATAAATTTGGGTAAAACTATGACTTTACAATTGATTTTATGATTTTATATTAATTCTAAGTTTTTGTCTTCCTCGTTGCATACTCTTGTGTTGACTCACTAACGCACGAGCCCCTCAAGAGCTTGTATCCATAGATTCTTTCTTCAATCAATAGTTCAAGGATAAAGAAAATATAGTCTTTCTTAAACCCTCCCTAACAAATAAAAAATTGTCTATTACAAGACAAGACTTTGAAAATTCTCATTCTATAAGGATTTCTTTACAGACAAGACAAACTATATTCATTTGTTTTAGCTTATACAAAGCTTACAATTGCTTATTGATTCACCTTTTCAATTTCATGGTGTGTAAAACAATATCTAAAACTTATAAAAGCATAATAATATCTAAAAGTGATGTATTATTCATTAAAGCAAAAGACATCACATAAATTAAAACTAACACTATAAATGGTTACGCATTTGGAGGGAGCATTATAACTAGTGTTAGCCAACAAGGAAACATATTTACAAAAATATAGTTGTTTTCAATTTTTTTTTTACGCAGATTCTTACTAACCACTTTCATTTTTTTTCATGGATTTTGAATGATAGGATTTTATCATGCAACAAAAATTACACTACATATTTGTTGATGAAATTGTTTATTGTTTTGTGTGAACCATGTATGGAGAAAAAATTAACTTTATATTTTTATGATTTAAATTTACATTATATTTTTTTGTGTCATGTAAAAAATAACATCCTTGATTCAAACTTTAAATTTAACATTTAAAAAATATATTAAATTTTTTTAAACACACCGATCCATCAATACAAAAATTATTTTTAAAATATTTAAAAATAAGATTGATTTTAATTTACATGCAAGTTATGTACAAGATTCTGCTCGATGCTTTCAATAATAAAAAGAAAAATAAAGAAAACAATTCACCGCGTAGGGGGTGGGCTGGAGAGGAAAGCAATGGAGTCGTGTTGTTTGCGCGTGACCGACATGCCTTTATTCTTAGCGGGTGAGACAGACAATCTAGCTGTTAATAATGGCTGTTACCCAAGAAAGAAAATTATATATGTCCGAACTCTATAAATAAAAGACAAGACATCTCCATCATATTCTAGACACAACACCAAAGCCAAAGCAATCAAAACCTTAATAGCTCTCGTCTTCCTTGTCAGTTCCTGCCTTAAAATTTGTTACTTTCAGAAAAATTAAACTAAGGTACAGATTCTTGGCTTCTTCTTTTATGTTTCTTGTGTGCGTGTGTGTGTAATTCCACGTATCAACCTGAAACTTCTAGCAGGTATCTCTTTTTTCTTCATAATTTATCAATATATTATATTAGATTTTTTTAGGTTGTTCCTAGATTTCTTCTTCCCTCTGATCTGTTGTTTCTTGATTTGTTGGGCTTACAAGATTCTCTTCTTGCCATCTTGTTTCTGTGATATTATTCATTTTGTGATTGTGGAGTGTTTTGAGAGAAATCATCCATACGGGTTATTCTCTGTGTTAGGTAATTGAATAGCTTTTGGCATGGACTAGGATCTTCATTTTCGTCTCGTATTTTGACAATGCTTTTTCTTTAATCCTTCCAGATGGGAGAATAATGTTTTGATCTTTGGTCTATGCGATTATATTTGGAATCTTTTGGGATCTCTGTATGCATATGTTTGTCTTTTGCAATGGAGACATATAAAACATCAATGGCATTTTTTAGATCATATATAAATTGAAGAGCTTTTATGCATCAACAATTTGTTCATTTTGAAGCTGTGAACAGAAAGTTAATTGAGATGTTAATGACATTTGGAATGGGCTGTGGGATTGCGTAGAAATGGAGGGATTCTGCAATGAAAATTGAAAAGAAATGAAATAATTTGAAAATGCCGAAGCATTAACTAGGCATTTTACTATTTACCATGTTCCCTGTGTTTATATTGCTTGCAGCTTGCCAGAATTTGAGAGGATGAGCATCTATAACAGCTTTTCTTTTGTTGGTTAGGAAGGAGGTAGTTTTGGGGGTGGGCATTAGAACTTATGGTTCTACCTAGCTTAGGTTCTGTGCTCTATAGGCTACTCATAATTGCTGTTTTAGTTTCATTCGATTCATATCAGAATTTCTCGTTGCTTATTTGTTACAATTGGTACCTTTTTTACTAATTGGTATGCCACTTTCTTCAGGAAATTTGAGCTTAAGCGAGAAAGGGTCTCCATTTCAATTTCAATTTTTCACAGAATCCTGAGATGGAAGATACATCTGAACCTGTCATTTCTGCTGCTGGGGTGCATGAAAAGGTTGTGAAGGAGGACATCCATCTGAAAGTTAAGAGCAAGGATAAAGAACCAAATGACGAGAAGGGAGCTGAGGTGAAGGCCAAATCGGTAGAAAAGGAAAAGCCAAAGGAGAAGGAGCAGCATAAAGAGAAAGACAAGGAGAAATCAGAGAAAAATAAGAAGAAGGATGTAGATGAGGGGGGGGAGAAGAAAAGGAAAGATAAGAAGAAGGGTGAAGAGCAGGAGAAGAAAACGAAAGAGAAGGACAAAGAGAAGGAGAAGAAAGGAAAGGAAGGAGAGGATAGTGTTGGTAAAGAGTCAAAGGTGGACAAGGAAGCTGGAGAGGCTAAGAAAGAGAAAAAGAATAAGAAAGACAAGGAAAAAAATAAGAAGAAAGATGATGAGGCTTTAGGATATGACAAGGAGGATAAGAAGAACAATAAAGAAGAGAAGAAGATAAAAGATCATGGGGTTTCAAGGGATGAACAGGAAGAGAAGAAAGAAGAGAGGAAAAAGAAAGATAAAAAAGAGAAGAAGAAAGACGAGGATAAAGATTTGAAGGATACAAACAAAGCGATCGAGGGGTACAAAGATCAAGGTTTGAGTGTTGAGGATGAGGATGAGGATAAGAAAAGTGAAGGGAGGGAAGAGAAGAAGAAAGGAAAAGAGAAGAAGGTCAAAGATAAAGGGAAGAAGATAGATGAAGAATCTAAGGAAGAAACAAAAAAGGACATCGATGGTAAAGAGGACAAAAAAGAGGGGGAAGTGAAGGAAAAGAAAAAAGATAAGGAGAAAAAAGAGAAGAAGAGCAAAGATGAAATCAAAGAGGAAAAAGACTATGAAAATGAGGGGAAAGAAGAAAACAAGAAGGATAAGGAGAAGAAAGAGAAAAAGCACAGGGATGGAGCAGACGATGACATAAAAGATGGAGATGAAGAGAAAGAAGAGAAGAAGAAGAGCAAAAAGAAAAAGGACTAGGAAGAGTGAGTAGAAAGTATTGGTAAATATGCTCTGTAGCCAATCAGTTGGTTACACGTAGCTTTGATTATATTCATATAAAACATATTTATTATTAATAAATGATTTCTTTATCTTTAATATTTATTTATATTAATTAATGAATCTAGAGTAAAGATAAAGTTCATAAAACAAAAATACTTTCATAAAACAAAAATACTTTGCAACTGAAATTGTAAAGTTGTTATAATTATGAGATTTATATTGTATCAAAGTATTGTTCCTAAATGTTCATGGTCAATGTTATATTAAGATTGAACATTAATTAGAGCTGTTGAGATTAATGTATATTATATTTCTTTTTTTATAAAAGAAAATAGATGTTCTTATAAATCGAGGTATGATGGATACATGGAACTAATAGGTAAATGCATGATGGATGATATATACACTAAACTGACCCGCAAGAGAATTCTATATGGAGAGATCACCTATGTCTATAAAAAGGCTCTCGTGATAGTTATGTAAGTGATTATTGGATTTGAGATGACTAAGTTATCTTATATATGGAATGTTATGCTTTGATCCTAACCATACGTTGTCCTAATCAAGGGTAACAAACGAGCATGTATTGAGTATACATAAACTATATGAAAATATTTGAGTAATCAAAAAAGGATTCATTACTCTATGTAAATTAGAGAAAATATTTCATTTATTCTCAAATAGTATTGATTATGAAATCTTTAGCCAAGATGAAATAAATTTTGATAAGAGTTTTAAAATCTTATTCAAAGAATCAATGACTATAATATTGAAAACTAACATGATTTGACAAAGCAGACATATTTCGTGTTAAAATGTCTAAATCGAAACATCTTGATAAAAGAATAATAATTATAATGAGAAACTAGTCAGTGAAAAGTTAAGTCAAACCACTTATGACTTTCGTAATATTTGAGGGATTATGACAAGTTGCTAGACAATGTACTTGATCTTCAAATATAAATAAATCAATTATTAAATTGATAATAAATTAAATTGTTTAATCTGTTTAATCTTATTTTATTTATGATTATGATTTATATTTGGGTAAACTTATTAGGAAACTTAATGAGTCACATGCATGAGAACAATTGGTTAGAAATTTAAAAAAGACGATTAATCAAGTGTGATTTGATTATAAATAAATTTTAAAAATTAAGGATTAGAATGTAATTAATATAAGGGATTACAATTCTAAACATAGAAACAATAAAGTAATGATTAATTGAATAAATTTTTAAAATTATCTTAAAATAATATATGTAATATTATTTAAGAGGCAAATTAATATTGTCATCTATAAAGTTTTTAGGTTTTTTTTATAAATATAATATTTTGCATCTTATTTCCAAAAAAACAAAGAAAGGTGAGAAAAATATAATACATAAAAACTTAAAACACAAAAAAAAAAAAGCTAGCACTATAAGATATAACAATTTCTCTCTTCTAAAAGTGTACATGAGACTTTTCACTGGTGATTCATGTGGATTACCGTTAGAAGCTAAATATTTTGATGGCTTATAATTTGTGACAACTCAGTTTTAAAATAAATATTCAAAATAAAAAAAAAACATCTGATTTGTAGATAATTTTTATATAAATCTTAAACAACTCTAAATCAACCAATAAGATTCTATAAATTTTTTCTACGTGTATATATTTCAGAAAACTCAACACAAAGAACACAGGGATGAAGCTCCTTAGTCAAGGTGCCAGGCTGAGGTTACCACCAGGGAAATTGGCATAAACAAGGACTCACAGGCAGAAGAAGAGGAGAAGCAGAAGAAAGATAAGGTACGAAAAGGTAAGGAGACAAAGAAAGAAAATGATAAGAAGGAGAGGACTGATAAGAAAAGAAAGCCCAATGAGAAGGACAAGAGCAGAGACGTTGACAAGCTGAACAGAAGTTAGAGAAGATCAATGGAAAAATAGAAGCTCTTCCTGAGAAAAAAAAGATGAAATTGAGGAAGATAAAAGAAGCCGAGAGTGGGAACAGCACTGTTCCTGAGAAAGAAAAGGATGCCCCGAAGCCTGGTGCGGAGTAATCCCTTTTGGGAACAGCATCGTTCTATAGTTTTTTGCGAGTATGATCCTTTTCCATTGTAATTATATGTTTCTTTTCATATAACTATGGATTAATGAGAATAGAATGTGAATTACTACCACCTTTGATGAATAAAACTACTATGCAGTTTTACTTTTGTTCCATTGCCTATAATTTCTTTTATGACACTCGCATTTAAAGCAGCCTTCATGTTGCATTTGCTTCATTACGTAGAATCCGTTTAGTATCTTCACTCCGCTGTTGTTTCATATCATACATCATTTGAATCCATCAATGAAACTATTAGTAGTTCATCCTAGGCATTTAACACTGATATTTTGCTCTTGGTTCCCTGTTTGATAGTGCTCGTTAGTTTTAACATGGCGTGCCAGTGTCCATCTGGCCTGCCAGCTAGACGTGCTGTCCAAACATGATATGGATTGTCCAATGCTGTTAGTTTTAATGACAAAAAAAACTTCACATTATACCTGCACATTCTTTGGACATCCATTTTCAGCGATGGTTGTTCTTGCTGTGGACGATGTCTTTTAGTGTTCCAGTGTCATCATCATTGTAAGTTTTGCAGAATTTAGGAGATATATTCTCTAGCGTGCAAAGCTAGTGTCAGAAATGAGGTGTTGAACAAAATCTACCAGTGGCTAAGGCATTCGATGTCTAATTCAGGTTTTAGACTGTTCTGTGATCACAAGGTGATGATTTTGTTCAAGGAGATGTTGCGTATAGATCTATGCATTGTCCTGGTAGTCTGTGGTAGGTATTTTTCATTTGCACTCTACATAGGTTTTTTAACAGTGATAATTTTACTTGAGAAAAATAAGACAATGTTTATATGTGTGTATCACTCTCCAAAGCAGAATCCCAGCAAATTTTTGTGACAAGGATTCTTGATCATTAGGTTTTACAGTATCAGGTTAACCCATTTATCTTGCAGAACCTGCAAGCAACAGAGATTCCTGCAATGTTTTTTTTTGTTAGAATTTGAACTCGGGATGTGTTGTATGCCCAACCACAGTCCCTTTGCTAGGATTTGAACTGAGGATGTGGTGTGCTTAATCAGTATCCCTGTTCCGAATCTTTGTCAACACACTAAATAAAGGCGGAAATTTTGTAATCTTTTTGCTATTTTTCCTTTATTTTTGTGATAATGACCAAACAATATGCAATGTTAATGGCTCTTTATCTACCAGATTTAACAAAATGATGTCTAGATGGTCTTGGTAGGTTTAGTACTGAGGCCAAATCCAAATGGGAAGAGGGGATCATAATGCTGATCGCCAATGTTCATAGGCAGCTGATCAACAGTCTTGAACCATGTTCGTGAAAGCGTGCCGGTGAAACCATAGTCACCAAATAGAGCATCAGCAACACCTTGGCCTTCACTTCCAGGGAGCCAGGCAGCAACAAGAGCATCCATCAAGCTTACATATGGTTGGATTACAACAGGACGCCCAGAAATGATGACAGTAACGCATTTTACAGTTCCACAGACGTTTTGAATCGTGCTTGGACCAGGTTCTGATATTGTCAAGTTCAAGCTGTCTCCAAATGTCTCTGCATATGGCGGCTCTCCTACTACAACGATGGCGTAAGAGAAGTTGTTAGACTTGACGAAGTCTGCATCGGGATTCTCCTTGTACACAACTTCAGTGCTTGGATCAACAGTATTTTTTATGGCGGTTAAGATCGTGGTACCTGCAATTCATTTTTAGTTAACCTCATTAAACGGATTACAGAGCTTAAAGAGACGTGCTGTTGCCAAGAAATATTTCAGAAAAAACCCCCCTAATGACTATTTTCCTTCAGATACTGTTTTAGCAGTCACTGATATCGAAAATTTAGTTTCTTGTTGGGGAATCAGAACAGAACTTATCAGGTTTTATTCCATTAAAACAGATGGATGCTATTAGTAGAATCTGAATTGGGGGATGAAATGAGAATGTACCACTCGTGAGGTTGTTGCCACCGAGTCCCTGCCACTCAATTGTCCACCCACCACATTGATAACCGAGATTATCTGCATGACTGCCGGCAACAAGTATTTTTGTTGCCTTTTTAGGAAGGGGTAGCAATGGTTCAGCAGCAGATTCGCCATTCTTTAGCAGCACAAGTGATTTCCTCACAGCTTCCCTAGCCAATTCTCTGTGCTCCTGTTATCAGTACATAATATTTTTAAGTTCATTTCTATCTTCTTGTTACTCGTTATACAAGGCAGAGAATATCTTAGTTTAGGTAATTAACCTGGCTACCAAGCTCATTGACTAGACTATTATCAGCCAGGGGGTTCTCAAAAAGACCCATCGTAAATTTAACTCGCAAAATTCTCGTCACTGCATCATCGATTCGGCTCATGGGGATGACTTTATTTTTCACGTGGGATGTTAGGCCATCAATAAACTCTTTGTAGTTGTTTGGAACCATGATCTGCAGCATGCGATTTCCAGAACAAGTATTAGAATTCTAAAGCACAAGATAATGAATAATACTGTCGAAGGAAAAAACCATTAATAAGAATTACCATGTCAATTCCAGCGCTGATTCCTGCTTGAATGGAATATGAGTAGTTAGCATGGGGTGGAGAAGTGATCCTATCAATGCCCTCCCAATCTGAGATGACAAAACCCTGAGGCAATCAATAGGCGTTAGCACACAGCTCTTGGATTTTTATTCTCAAATGGTTTAAGATGGGAAACCCTAAGCTAAGGAAATCACTTTACCTTGAAACGAAGAATGTTCTTGAGAAATCCAGTGACCATGTCACGGTTGGCATGCATCTTAACTCCATTCCAGCTCGAGTAAGAAACCATAACAGTTGACACACCCTTGATAATTGAGTTATAGTAGCCTGGCATGTGGATGCTAAGCAAACCGTGTCTGCTGATCTGTGTATTGTTCTCATTGATGCCCTTTGTTGTTCCACCATCACCCACATAGTGCTTGGCACAAGCAGCAACTTTTGTTCTGTGAGAAGCCCCCAGATCATCAAGATTCAGGAATTAATAAATATTAGAGTGAATTCATCCAAAGATTTTACAGGAACTATGAAATCGATTACTATGAATAAAGATCCTCTCCCCTTAATGATGTGTTTTCTATTTGTTAAAATGGACAAGATACCTCAGTGAAATGAAGGGTTGTGGGAATGAGAAATATCATAGGACCGCACTGGTGGTAGCTTGATAACACCAATTATCTACTTTTCCCACTTCCCCAGTTGCCTAATTGCCTTCCCAACCAAGAAGGGGAAAGAAACAAGATAAACAAAGAGAGGGGCCACTATGTGTGGAGACTGGAGATCTCAGCAAGTTGTTCCTAAGAGTCAAAACTTGGAAGTTTGATAATACCAAGTGGGCATATTTTATCTTTATCCTTTTGAAGCTTTTCTGCTGTTTTCTTCACAGGTTCCTTTCATATGTTAATAATAATAATAATAATAATTAGTGGAAAGCATGTCTCAACTCTCATGCCACCAACAAGGGCTTCAACCTAACACAAAGTCCAAAAAGGTTTCCATCAAATGAATAATTAACATATCCATTATCTGATGAAGCTAGCAGCAGATCCACTCCATCCTCGAGGGGGGGATACGGCACTTAAATTCCTCTAATTAATCTAAGTGAGAAATGGCCTCATTTTCTTTTTCAAATACAGACACCAATGATTGAGCTGTTGACTGATTCCATGTTTTAAATAGAGCAAAGCAAGTTTATGGACCAAGCTTGGAATCTGATAGCGTGGATCAAAGTCAAATTTACTATATAAGCACACGAAATTCCTAATGTTCTATGAAAATTACTATTTACAGTTCTCTGCTCCTTGGCACAATTTTCTTCATTGTTTCACGGCTATTATGGAAAAAGCTTCCGCTGTTGAGGACTTGAAAATGTACACTATCTAATTATTGTTCTTAGAAACTTAACTTATGTTAACTGCAAGCAATATAAATCTTATAGGCAAAAGAATGTAACATGAAGATTCCTTACTTTCCAGCAACGAAGGGAACACCCTTTGAGGAGTTAGCAGGGATGTCGCCTTGTAATCCTGATACCATCTCAGTCATTGCTTGAACAAGCTTAGGATCTTCACTGTAGCTTTCATAGCACCGACCCCATCTTGGATCTCGACAAACCTGTATAGCCAGAAGTAATAGAGGAAATCAGAATTTAAGAGGAGATGATTTTGGTTATCTGAACAGCTATTAGTAGTTGGATTAAAAAGTTACCGCAATACAAGGTGCAAAAACATATGGAATGCCTGTAGCTCTAACTTCAAGTGCAGTTGCAGCTCCAATCCTCTTAACTAGGTTAGGGTCCCTGCTCGACGACATGCAGGTTTAGTCATGAATGCCAGATATATGCTGAGACATATCGTTACATCAAAAATAAAATCCATTACATTTTCCTTTTCTTCCCTTGGTCCCTAATGTCTTGCTACAGTTTCAGCAGATGGGAATAATAAGAAGAAGAAAATTCAATTATTAGTTACATGTCAAACATCTAAATTAGCATTACATCACAGAATTGATCAAAACTATAAACCTAAATAGGCATCAATAGCAGACTAAAAGCCAGCCGTAAAACTGCAAGGACAAGTGAATATATAATTCTATCTGCTGATAGAGATGCACATCATCATAGCCTATTGTGGATGGATGCAGATGTCATCATATCACTACTTTCCTTGTGAAATCTCCAAGGAGATGAAAAGGGGTCCAAGTTTTCAATGGATGACACTCGCGATAATGATTGCTGTCTCAAACTGAGAATTTAATCATCCTATCTCAAAGATGACCCGTCCTCTTTCTTGGTTACTTGGCAGACAAATATGACCACATGAACTTCTTTCAGATAAAATTTCAGGATCTGGATACCCTATGGTAACTGATAGAAGATTTTCTTTCTAGATGAAATATCAAATTAATTTGGACAGAACTTAAATATATCTATACTGATTGCATGAAGCAAAAAGAAGAAAAAAACTTCAGTTCATAAACTGATGGTTAGTATGAGTGAGGAATAATCTTCACTTGCCTGGTAGCTCCAAGCCCAACATTGTGAGGAAATATTGTTGCCTTGTAAACATTGTTATGTCCATGAACAGCGTCAATTCCATAAATCATAGGAATTCCTAATCGGGTCGATAAAGCACCCTTTTGAAGTTCGTTCACCATGTTAATCCAAGTCTCAGCAGAAGCCTGTTTAGAGGGAACACTCCCTCCTCCACTCAGTACACTCCCTGGCAAAAAAGGAAACAAAATTCTTCAGCTTTCCTACACAACACAACCACATCACGTAACAGTTCCTAAACCAAGTAAAGGCACGAGTGACGCTCTGCTTACCAATGAAGTAGTCCTTCATCACCTCAGCTGATGCAACACCGCGTTCAATCTGGGTCATCTGGCCAATTTTCTCCTCTAATGTCATCCGGCTCATCAAGTCCTTAATGCGAGAATTTAAAGGCTTTGTTGCATCTTTATAGATCATGTATTCTGCTTCTGCCAAGGCTGCCCAGATGACAACAAGCCCCATCAAGAAGATGGGAATTCTAGCCATTTAGATCTTCCTGTAATGACCAAAGTAGAAAATATAAAATACTGTAATGGAATACTTGTTTAATAATAGGAAAGAACTTTCACTTTTAACAGCAAAACGTAACAACTGCATCTGATTCACTCTGCCTATAGCATTAAAAGGAGCAAATCAAACAATTTCCATCAGTTGAATGAAGCGCATACACACACATAGTTGTCGTTTGTTTTTCACATTTTCGAAAGAACCAAACAGTCGAGACAAAGCATTGCCAGAAAGAACAGAAACATGGAAATGAGAGAATAAACTCAGGACTTACAGAGAAACAACAAGAACCCAATAACCTCTCTGTTCTGAGAGAATGAGGGAGGGGTTAAGTTTTGGAACTTGGTATGCTATGGGATTGAGGTGGCATTTATAGAATGTTCATCTCTTGATTTATCACTCTGTGCTATATCTGTTTTCTGTTCATTTACTGCTGTTTTTCTTGAAGGATTTTATAAATAAAATAAATATTCATCATCCAGGACAGGACAACTGTACAATTCAATCTTGCACGTCGCCCGACGCCCACCATTGTTTTTCCCTATATTAATAATAACCTTTGAAATTTGAAGTGGAAAGGACGACGGAAACAAAATAGTGGTTTACTTTATTTTTCGAACTTGACTTGTCAATATTATCATCACTTCTATTTACTAAGCAACAAAAACATTCGGCCAAAATAAGGATATATACTGTCCGCATTATTTGAATTTGAAAATGTAGCTGTTTTTTTAGAGTATTTTTTATTTAAAAATATATTAAAATAATATATTTTTTATTTTTTAAAATTTAGTTTTGAAATCAATACACAAAAATAATTTAAAATTATAAAAATAATAATTCAAAACAGTAATTGGAAACTACGTTCTTTTATTTTCAAGAGGGCCAAAATTTCCAATAGCACATTGTTTTGAGTAACTTTATAAATTAAAACATACTCCACCTCTTTATCATAATACATTCAAAGAAATTAATAGATTTTTTTACAATAATGGTCTTAAAATATAAATAAAAAAAGAAGTGATCATACTTTTTTAGATCCTGTTTATTTTTACATTTTAAAAACATACTATACAAAATAACTATAATTACATTCTCAAATAGACATTTATTCAATCTGCTAACCCCATTAAAATTTTAAAATTTTTTATACATAATAGAAACCAACTTTTCCCACATAGCACAAACATATAAATTATAATAATGTTCCATTACCCATATCTTTTTATTATAATATGAGTTTGTTTGTTTTTGTGATTAAAAAGTATTAATATTAAAAATAATTTTTTAATATATTTTTAAATAAAAAAATATTAAAAAATAACTTTTATTATGATATTATAGCATGTTAGAAAATATAGTTACGGTTACTTTTTAAAGTGTTTTTTGTATCAAAATATATTAAAATAATATTTTTTTATTTTTTAAAAATTACTTTTGAGATAGCGCATTAAAACGATCCAATATATATATATAAAACTTATAATTAATCTCTGCAGTCTTGAACTCCAGGCAATAAGTAATCTATACAGTTTTAAACTTTGAACTCTTCTTTGATTAAGTTAAAGAATTAAATATTTTTTTATATATATTTGCTTCCAAGATTAGAACAATAAATTAAATACAGCTTATAATTAATTGAGAACCTCTCTTATTAAAAAAAAAAAAACAGATAAATTTAAAAATTTATATGGATTTGTTTGTCACATATATATGGATATAATTTATTTATGATATAATCTAATAAAAGATAATCAGTATTTACTATTGTAATTGATCGATGAAATTGGATATGCTGAAGTTTCAAATTCGAATTTATTCTTTATTCACAGTTCGATGAGATCATGAAACCGTAAGCTTATTCTAACCAAGTATTCCCGTGTTTGCTGGGTAGAGGAGTTGTTGTTTACTCTTCTTCTCATCCTCTTCTCCAACTTTTTTTTTTATTTTTTTTTTGTTTATTAGAAGATTATTATTAACATGAAATAGCAAACAACTATATCATTGGCTGAGTTATGTTATTAGTTGGATTATTTTTTTTTAATATAAAAAAATTTCAAGCTTTGCTAATATATTTTCTAACATTATTTTTTTAACCTACTGAACCTGCAGTTCGGGTCATGATCCACTAGGTTTAATAAATTAATTTTTTTTAATTATAAGATAATAAAAATAAATACTCGCAGTATTAACTACCAATCAAATGTCGTGATGTTCATCTGAGACTAATAATCATACAGAAACCAAATCGAAACAGATCTTGAAAACCAATTTAAAATCAATCAAATTTGGTTGGATTTGGGTGGCCTGGTATGCTTGGACCTCCAAAAAAATAAACCAATGATTTTCTCTCTCTTTAATAAGAATCTAATGAATTTCTGTTTCTTCTTTCAAATCAAGAGTTTAAAAATAAAAAATAAAGTTTTGAACAAAATTGAATTTTTAAAAACTAAAGGTATCGACAATGTGTTAATTGAAAAGTAGATGGACCAAAGTGAACTTTTAACGTTATTCTTTAAATTACCACCCTAGTTTTCCTTTGTTTTTCATAGTGGTCCTAAATCATTAAATCTTACTATTTTTTAACAAATCAGAAGTAATTGACAATCAATTTAGCAACAAAAGGATCCAATTAAGAAGAACAAAAGTTTCGAGAAACAAAATGAAAACGAAAAATCATTGCTTCCATTCACATTCTTGATTCTTGAGAGGGTATAGAGTGAAATACAGTAAAAGCACCAATGATTTTAGGTTTCTTATAATGAGAATGCATCTTCTGTTCTTTTTTTTTTTTTCAAAAGAAAATCTTGGATTTTTTTTATTAACACCCTTAAAAAAATTAGAAAACTAGCATAAATGGGAAAATAGTTTTAAAAAACAGCACAGCTATATAAAAAAACGTTGGTTCGAAAATTGTTTTTTCAAACAAACGCTGGCCCACCCAACATCTTAAAGAAAATGTTGGGTGGACCACCATTTTTTATAAGAAAATGGGGGTCCGATCTGTTTTTGTTTTTCATATATGAACCCCATTCTCTCCTTTTATTCCTGGAAAAAAAAAAAAAGCTGACGCTCCCCTCCCCTCAAACTTTCGCCGGCGATATCTTCTCTCTAAACACCAACATCTCGTCTTCTATTCGCCTCCTAGCCTCCTATCTTCTTCTTTTTTCATCAAAAACCGCCGCCCCCTCCGCCCCCTTTAATTTTGTAGCACGGTGTTCTTTCAAAATAACACAGGCGAACTTAGTGTTTATATATGTACCTTAACTCTCACATCCAGCAGACAGACACTCTGATTACGACTCCAATTGTATGATACACGAGAGCATAACTAAACACATGATTGGTGTCAAAAGGGTTTAGAATTCATTCCATTTGTCTTTTCCTTTTTTTGAGATTTAATTTGCCCAAAAATGAAAAATATTAGAAGTTCAATGGCGTGCAAGTACGTAGTTGATAAACCATGCCATAAAACTAATAGGGCACGAAAGAGACACTCCCTTTCCACATCCTGCTTCGAATAATATATTGTGATATCCTTTTCACTTATATATTGTTCTTAACCTTGAAATATGTCTTGGTCAATAAAATATCTGAGTTAATTCTTGGAGGAAGGGAGTCTTCATATTGTTTGAAAGACAGAGGAAATTGACTGATAGTATTGTGGTAGCGGTTGCTTTTTAAGATGTTTTTTAATTAGAAATACATCGAAATAATAATTTTTTTTCTTCAAATTAATTTTTTAGTATTTTCAGATCGTTTTAATGTACTGATACTAAAAAATTAATTTGAAAAAAAAAATTAATATTTTTTTTAAAATATAATACTGATAACTATGATAATGGATGAATCTGCCGGTATGGGTGGTGACAGATGATCTTTTGTGTAACTAAGAGAAATTGATGAACATAATTGATGAGATAATGGCAGAAATAAATTGGGCTATACAATTAAATTCTCATTACAACAACATAAATTTTTATTTATTTATTTCAAGTTTCATCAAATATTTATAAAAAGAAAATCAATGGTGGTTTCAAGTGGTGGAGCTAGGATATGAAATTTAAGGGGACAATTGATCTACGGTGCTGTCAAAAGTCTATGTTTGTGATGAGTTGAACACTAAAAGACCCACAAATGATAGACAAGAATTAGTCTTGTTTGGTATTGCGTTATAAATAGAGTTTGAGGAAATTTTAATTTTTTTATTTTAAATTAATTTTTTTATTTTCAAATCATTTTGCTGTGCTGATATCAAAAATATTTTTTAAAAAATACAAAAAATATTATTTTGATATGTTTATGAACGAAAAGTATTTTAAAAAGCAATCACTACCATACTCTCAAACATCCTAATACTAGAAAGTTTGGATACGTGTATGTGAGTTATGATATGATAAATTTAATATTATGTAAATATCATATAATATCGAATAAATACAATTCCTATATATTTAATATTTTTTCATAAATATCGGCCTGGTCCTTCATGATCAGTCACTCAACCAAGCCAGCAAGCAGTTGAAAAAAGCACGATTCGGATTCGAAACGTGAAAGCGAGTAACCGACGCCACAGGATTAGATTTTCGCTATATATTTAAAATTAATATCAACAACGATCAAATACCTCTCTCACTTTCCACCTGCAGAATCAGATTCTCCGGTATTTCCTTTCATTTCCTTTCAAAATCGAATCAATCACACTAACATCTCTTCTCTTAATGTTCTTGAACTGATAAATCTCTTTCTACTCCTCTTAAGATCGTTCTGTAATACTGTGATTGCCGGTAGATCTGATTAAAATGAAATGTTATTTTTTATGAGGTTCAGATTTCTAACTCTGTTTTATCTTTCTATTGAATGTTGTTTCAGTGAATTTGAGGAGAGAAATTGAAGATGGAGGCTTCAGCTGGTCAAGGAACTGTTTTTGCACCATCGGTGGAAGGAATGAAGCATGTCAGATCCGATAACGGAGAAATGCTCACTAAACCTTTCTTGGATGTCTGCAAATTGATCTTGGAAATAAAATTAGATTAATATTCTAATCCTTATAGTTTTAAGATTTTTTTTTAAAAAGTTTTGAGCAGGTGATGTTATCATAGTTATTAAACTTGGCCAGGGGTTGATCCGGCCAAGGAGCCGGATCCCGGGTTTCATAGGTCGACCCGGAAAAATTAAAAAAAATTAAAGTTTTAATATTTTATATGAAAAAATTAAGAAAAAATTCATGTAAAAATAGGCTATATAAATTGTAAATAATGAAGTTTAAAAGAATATTTTTAATTCTTTTTATCCCACATTAAAAAGATATTATGTTAAGCTTTTAAGCTGAAGTATTTAAACCAAAAAAATTTCTTATTCCACATTGAAAAAACATAGCTTTTTTCTTGTGAACATAGAGTATATATACTAATGGATTTCAAATCCCACATTGAAAAAAAATAACTTTTTTCTTGGGAACATAGAGTATATATACTAATGAGTTTCAAATCGCACATTGAAAAAACATATTTTTTTTCTTGTGAACATAGAGTATATATACTGATGGGTTTCAAAACCCATATTTGAAAAAAAAAACCTGGTCTTGGTCGGTTCTCACCCGAGTCACGGGTTGACCCGCCGGGTCGACCAGGTTTGATCAGGTCATTGCACTGACCGATCTTTTGACAAACCCGGACCGGTCTTTTGACAAACCCGGACTGGTCCGCCTCCAAATCGACCCGTCAGGCCGGACCAGATTTAATAACACTGGATGTTATAATCTTTCCATGGAATGTAAGAAATCTTAAAATATTTAAGAAGTAATTATTAAATATTTATTTTATGAGTTATGATACCATAAATTTAATATTAAAACGACCTGCTCAATAGTATACTTATTTAATACGATAAATTTAATAATTCATGTTATCACATATATTATAATCCTTAACTGTTTTGGTAAATTTAATGTAAGAAAAAATATCAAAATATTAGCCTTTTAGCATTATGTTTTTAGGTTATAGTTTTCTAGTAGAGTTTCATTTGAGTTAGAAATGCAAATGAATCATTTATATTTATATTGAATTATTTCAATATGATACATAGTACTAGCACATGTCTTTTTTTTTTTTTTTTTCCTCATCAATTTAGTACGTATTATTAATTTTATATAATTGATTTCATTACATATTGAATAATAAAATAGTTAAATTATTAACAAAATGCTAAAAGGTGTAGTTAAATCACTGTAGTCATACCCACAAAATATTATTTATCGGGATAATGTGTTTTTGTTTTTGCTTTTTTTGTCTAGTTATTTTTCTTTTAGTTTAACCCTTAAACAACTCAATCTTTTTTATTTAGTTTTTTTTTTTTACAATTTCATCTTTCAATATTAGGTTGTTTTGGGAATTGTACTTTATAATGTTTTTTAATTTTCTTTCTGTTGGGTTATATACCGGTCTCAAATTGATTTGTTTTCTTGATTTCAACCTTTAACATTATATTTGTTAGAAGCGAGGCTTTATAATTTTTATCTATTTGTTTTATATAAATTTATCTTAGTCTCATGATCTATGTTATAGATTTAACAGGTTAAACGGGCGGACTCGAGCCATTTTTTTTACTACTTTTTCTATTTGATTTTTTTTTTGATTTCATCCTTCAACATTAAATTAGTTGGAAATTACGTTTGACAGGTTTATCTAGGTTGACTCTATTCAATTTCACCCTCTAATAACTCAATATTTTTTATTTAGTTTATTTTTTTCAATTTTATCTTTCAAAATTAGGCTATTTAGAAATTAGACTTCGTTATTTTTTTCTCAATTTGTTTTATGTGAAGTTATCCCGATCTTATGAATTTTTAATTATGGCAAAGATTTCTTTAATGTTCCAAAATTCTTTTCTTATAAGGATTTGTTATTTATCCTAGCTACACAAGGAAATGAGAGCTTGTGGTAATTAATGGCATGATATTTTAGGATTTTCCATATTCTACAAGGAAACTAAGGGGTGACAACTATTACAAGATTTTCATGCTAATTTAGGAGAGTTAAAGTCGGTTTTAGGCTGATTTGTTTTTCTATTGTGCAGTTTTATACTAATAAGAATATTTTTTATCCGACCATTGAATTGAGCTAAATTTTTTTCAAAATTTTTTAGAGGTCTTGTTTTATATTAAGTTTAAATTTCAAATCAATCGGAATTGAGTAAGTCTTTATAACAAGGTTTAGAAGCTATTGTACGGGAATTGCATTATTTTCCTACTTGATTTACAATTTTGTTTTCCTATTTGGACTAGTAATCTTTTATTATTTTTTCAGAATTTTCTAGGATTTTTTGTTACTTATTATAAATAGGGTTATTTATCTTGTACTTAGGTTTGCTTTTCAACCATGGATTATTGAATAAAATTAGTGTTTTCTTTGAAGCAACATGTTTTTTTCTTTATTTAAACAAAGAACAATCAAACTTATCAAAGTATAACAAACTTTGATTTTAGAATAATATTGCTTGTGTGTGTGAGAGAGAATACCCATATTATTTGGTTCTCTAACGAATTAAATTTGACATTTGACTTATTGAAGAAGAATTGTTTTCATGGCAATCTTCCTTATATTTCTCATTCACGATTCATTAATCGTTGGGTTGGGGGGGGTGTTCATATTCCATTAGTGTTGGTGTCTCATTTCAAGGTAAATATTGTTGTGTCACACTTGGGATTGTGTCAATCTTGCTTGTGGGTTTCTGGATTTTTATATATACGGAGCTCGTATCACTTTTTTTATTTTATTTGTTTAATCCCTTTTCATTAATTATTTCTATTAAATTAACTTTGTTTTTAAATAAATGATTGGTTTATATATATATATATATATATATATATATATATATATATATATATATATATATATATATATAAAGAGATTAGTTTGATTTCTCTTAAATTGTTTCTCTTATATTTTATAAGAATTAGCTGTATTTGTATCATGGTTTTATAAAAAAATAATAATTTGTTATTAGCAACAACAATTAGCTACTAAGATAAAATGAATGAAAACTTTTAAGATAAAAATGATAGTTGGTGTAAAACATTTGCATGCATATCAATCTTTTATTTCTACTATGAAGATTAGCTTTTCATTTTAATATTTAAATATCAATTTTTTCTTATTAGAAAAAAAAAGTATGTTAATAATTAGAGTTCATAATTTGTTTTAGTTTGTTTTCTATAAGGATATTATGATCTCAAACGAACGTCCTGACATTAGGATGTTGCTCAATTTCTTGAGCATCTATTTTTTATCATATAATTAAATAAAAAATTGTTTCACAAGAAAAAGTTATTAAAGCCAGTGAAGTTCATTACTCATGTTACGAGCTTAGGGAGTTAACCCAAGTTGATCCAACATGTCGCCGACTAATGTTAAGAAAAAAAAAAAGATATCATCTTGAAATTTTTAAAAAATCCAAACCATATTTTTATCGATTATCTAGGTTACTTATGGACCCGTCAAGTTAATTGGGTCATGTCAGGGCAACTCTCAGATGATTTGATTTAAAGTCTCATAGGCAAGGAGCCAAGTCAGGAGATTTTAAGATTGACCCCTAGATCGAGTTTAATGGTATTATCAAAGAATTTCCCGCATCTTAAACATTTTTTTTTACATTCAATTTTTTTGTGTCCAACTTGTAGTGTAGTGTGTGCTTGTTATCTAGTTGTTCCATAAACATTTAGGAATTAGTGCTGATTTATAAAGACGTAATTGAATAATCATATAACAATAGGGATTAAATCAACTTTGGGGAAGTCCATCTCTGCCCGTGGTGGTTTAGAATCTTTAGATTGCTAGAACTTGCCTATTATATTACTACAATCTTCCCGTGAAATCTTCTTGTCACCATGAAGTGAACGCGAGATAAGGATATAATATATCCTAAGCTCGTGAATCTCAGGATCATATATAGTTCTTCATGGATGGACTCATCATCAGTATAAAATTTGTCAAGGTTACTTAGATGAAATGTATCAGAAAGAAGAAGAAGGCAAGCCAGTTAGATAAAGGAAATTAACATGACTATGGACCCAGCAGATTCCATGTGAGATGAAGTAAGACGATGATGATAAGATTAAAAAAGAAATAAATATATAATTATGCTCGGTAAGGATTAATAAGATAAAATAGTTATTTTTATATAATGTCTAGATGAATAAAACAAAAAACAAATTCATAGTTTTGAATTCCGCCACCTTAGTTTCCTGGCCGGAAAAAAAAGGTCAGATTAATGCGATTTTAAGGGATCATGTCGACACTGTAGCAGCAGATTTGTTTTAAGAGAAGGAAGTGTGAGGTGGAGAACATGCTAATAATATGGATAGCTAGCTCCAAGTATTCAAAGGATGCCAATGGCGGCATTTGACGAGATATATACTAATCAGAAATCTCTTCTGATAAACTATTAAATTATCAATGAAATGGAATACAAGTCAAAGATCTTTTCTATCCTGCAAGGTTGTCGTATCTTTACATGCTTGCATGTTCCTTGACGGATCGATTGTCTGTGTGTCTCTTTTCTAAAATTATTTTTTTTATCTGTTTTAAATTATGCAAAATTTTAAACACACATGCTAAATAGTTGAAGTATCACATACCCTACTTCATTTAATAATTTTAATGATTGAAGTTTATATCGGTATTTATACTAGTAGTCTATCGGTATGTATATTACAGATATAATTATGGACAGAAATAGTATCTCTGAAAAACTCACAACTCTTACGGTGAATTTCTATATATTCATCAACGATTATCCATTATTTATATCAAACCTATATAAAATAATGATAACCACATGTATTAATTAACTACGTTAACTAAATGGTTTGCATAATTATTGATTTAGCTCAAATTTATTTAATTTATTCTAATAGTACTCTTAATTCATTATCAATTATCTACATAAATTCAAATTTCTATATATTTACTGAAAATTTCAACTCGGCAATAAAATTGACAAAATTTAAAACAGACCCGTTAAATAGGTTATTATTTATTTCATCACAAAACACTTAGGTCAGAAATTCGACATTGCCAAATTTCTAGTAATGTTTGTTTGGGTGTTTACTTGTTTTATTGTTTTTCCTCATACAATTTTATTGTATGGATTTATGATTTGTAAATGTTATGATTTGTTTTAGATTATATCAAATTGTATTTCTCATACTAAATTGTTGAAGTATCACGTATGGATAATTTGTTGTTATTAAAAAAGGTCTTAAAACATACCTATGACAGATTCTCGAGCTGTTGATAATGTATTTTATAAGGATCGTCGTTTGGTCACTAAATTAAGCTTTTATTATATATCTGATATAGTATATATATAGGGATTTAATTATGACAAACTTAATGTAATTAATTTAATGGTTTAGTTCCAATCAGTTCGTTGTTCAACCAACTGCTCAATGGCTTGTGATGGGTGACTCGTGCTAGATTGTGGGTTGTCTATGGTTGAGACACTAAAATTCGACCTCATATTTCGTGTCGTAGTTATAGAGATACTATAAACCCAATTCCTATTGGGTCCATCGATTTCTCCAACCTCCAACCACAACTTTAGATCATATTTTGGATGGGTTAAAGGGTCTTTCTTGTGTTTGGCATGTATGCCAGTGTTATATTGTTCTTGGAAAAGAAAATAAACAAGTTAAAGATATGGATAAAAAACATAAGTCCAAACAAAGTACAAAAGGTTTAAGAGATGACTTATAATAAACACATCAGCTCGGCTGTCCACAAACTGTTGCACCCTTTTTTGTCTATCCTCTCTCCTTATATGTGTTTTCATGTATAACTCCATCGGAGTTGGATCACGTCCAAGCTATATAGCCTTCAAAATAAATCCATAATTAAATGTTATAACAAATAATAATTATCATTTTAAAAAAAATATTTGAAATTAAAACAGGCTCTCTTACCAAGCACTTTGTATGGTTAGTAAAAGGAAGCGACCTGCCTGTATGTTTGCTAATGGAGCTATAAGTCTCCTTGTTTTTGTTCAAGGACCCACTCCATGAACCTAAAACCCTCCGATATGAAAAACTCTAAATATTTCTCTTAGTTGCTGTTAGTGATGTGGGGAGGCATACAGTCATTCCACTTCTTAAAGTCATCTGACTTGACATATCTTCTAGCGTAGATGTGCATGTCATACCAAAAATCACGTACTCTGGTTTAGAATTCCTTAAACAAAAATATATAATAAAAAAAATATTGTAATTTAACAAAAAGTTTTAAACTTTACACATTGAAACTTACCTAGCTACATTGTGATTTTTTTCCAGAATTGTATTGCCACCCAAGAGTTTGCCTCGTCCCACCAAATTTTTTTCTTGTAATCATTTTCATGAAATAATTAGTTTTAGATTTAAAAAACATCTTTTATTAAAAAAAAGTATTGATTATATATGTATTAATGTTAAACTCTCTTCATCAAGCCTCAACCACGGGTATTTATTTAGGATGCTCTTTAAGTTGGCTCTATTGAAACAAAGGAACTTTCATTGATGATTTTATCGTTGATGTTATCGTTCACACAACTTTCATATTTGCAAACCTGAAAATTAATTAATTAATAGTTGACTATATAAACATGTAAACATTAGTTTAATGGTATGTTCAAATTAAACAAATTTTCTTACATGTTTAAATCCAGCTTCCATTTCGCTATTAACTTGTTAGAATATATATCTCTAGCAGATGGGACGCCAAATCTCCGACTTGTAGTCGACAAGCCTGTGACATTAGAATGTGCATTAGGTGTTTGTTCATGAATTGCACCTTAATGCACCCCACGTTTAGGAATGCTATTGCTTGAAGATGCACAACTACACCATTTTGACCCTAAGCTTTTACTGACATCTAAAAAATATAACTAAATAATTAAGAATATTCAATTAAATTATCAATCTATGGTATATGGTTTTTTATGATTTATGCTTTTCCTCGGCAATAAAACCCTATATTCAATTGAAATTAGTTTTTGCATAAACACGTGGCAGTCATGATATTTTATTCTATATAATATGCATTTCTTCAAGTTCACCAATCTAGTTATATGTTCGAAGCATATCTATCAGAAAATCATAGACTCTTAAGCCATTTATAGACAAGATATTGTGCTTTTATATATATATATATAAAAGGCAAACTAAGGTAGCTTTGGACATTGACTTTCATAACTCATTATTAAATATCTTCATATTCTGATGGTCACAAAAAAAGTTATAATCATTTTAGCTTTTATGCTAATTTTATTTCCCCTTCAATGTCAACTGTCTTAATAATGTTTACAAACACATTTTTCTCATGAAATTGTTATATACATATGAAAATCAATTATATTCCATATTAAAACTGATATTTGCAAGTATTTACTTTTTCCTTTAATAGTTTTATAAATTACAACTTACATGCCATTGTTTATAATAATTTATATAATGATTTCAATATGCGAAAAATTAATCAACAAAAATGTTTTAAAAATTACACGACTGCTGTTATAATTGGATTAGATGACTAATGAGTCTTTTTAAATAAAAATATACAACTGTTATCAAGTTAGAAAAACAAAAGGCTCTAGTTGTCACCATCACCCTTTCTCCTCACTGGAATCCAGTCAAAGTTTGAAAATAAATGACTAGTGCCCAGCTAATGCTAGTGACAGGACCATCTTCCTCGTTAAAAGTGTCTAGTTCTGAGATAGAATTGTTTGAAGCATTCCAAAGATACATCGTTGGTTGTTTCAAGAGTTACTGCAAGCACGTTATCGCTGCCTCAATCTAGCAAATCAATTAGAAATCAGATGTGTTTTTTTTTTGGAATCTAGCATAAAAAAAAGAAAGATAAAGTAACACAGTATAAAAAAACTAGTTTTAAAAATAGTAATATTTAATAAGTCATAAATATACGTATGTTTTTTAATTTTTTTTTATTAATATAGATGTTTGGGCTAGTTTGTAAGTATTTTGATTAATTTTATAAGCTTTAAAATTAACAATTATATAATTTTTTAATAACTTTGAGACTTATAAATTTTGAATTTATAACCTTTTAAAAATAAATTTAAAACTTAATTAGTTAAGTTAAACCGATGAAAATTGCATATATATGTGTTTTTTTTTATAACCCGAGATGTTCGGGTTAACTTACACACACCACGATTAATCCCCGGATCCACTGAACATCCTACAAGTCCAGTAAACAGGTAAAATACTGCAGGAGTAATAAGCGTGCATATAAAAATTCAAATCTAGATGCAGAAACAGAGAATTCCTGCTAGGACCGCTAGACCACGATCTCAAGTGCACATGTATTTGTGTTTTGATGTGCAAGGACGTCGTGCATAGGTGATATGAATGTCAAGTTGACTCCTATTATGTGATGCAGAATAATTATAATATTGGATGCACTTTCTGTTGGTTGATGCTACAAATATTTAAAAACAGCATCAATATTTCATTTTTCATTACATCAAATCAAATATGTAATAGTTATAAACCAACTCTGTGTGTGTGAGTGTAGAACAGCTTATACACATATATAAACTAACCTACATGATGCATGCATATAGATATAGATAAAGATATTAGTAAGAAATTTATTTTATTTTATTTTATTTATTAAGAATAGAATAATATTTTTAATTTAATCTATATACAATTAATCTCTTTATATTTAGGTTAAAAGATATACTTTAAAATAAACAGATTAATGAAAACTCTAGTTTTTTTTTATTTATAATTTTTTAATGTTAATTTAAATTACATGAAATCATAAATCCTGGTTAGGGTTTATACTTATGAAATCCATAACTCAGATGAAGCGGACATTTTAACAGAGCAAGAATCAAAATATTTGCTTAGGGCTAGAGGTGTTGTAGAGCAAAAAACACTTAGCACATTAAAGGGATATTTGATACAAAGTTCCAAGCTGGAATTAAAGTATATATATACCTGACATTATATGTATTCTTAATATTTCTGATGAAAGAATCATTCGTACATGTCTTGTATTGTATTGTTTGTCTGCGAATCTTTGATGTTAATTAGTTAATGGAGAATATTTCTGTGTGTTGGAAGGGAAATAACTGGGGAGAAGAAACAAGCGGGATGTATTACTACTACATGTGTTTTTCTCAAATTAAAAACATTGGACTCCATCATATTGGGTATTTCTGATCAAATTCATGCAAATGAAAAGCTTATAGCACTTCCTACTCCTAGTTGTATATGTGATTTGCAACTTTGTTGTCTTTTAAAATATTTTTTTTGTACTATATTTAAAAAAAATCTAGAAATCATCCACCAAGTGGGCATCCAATTAATGTCATTTCTTGTCTCTGCAAAATTAATTCCAAAGATCCCATCAATTTAGAAACAATCAGCAATTACATCTGAAATCTAAAATTCCCTATCAACTTATGCTATTTAAAAGTTAAACCCATGATTCTAAAAGCATAAATAAATAAATAAATAAATTGGGCAATTAACATATAAAATTAAAAAAATTAATGAATTTACATAGAAACAAAAAGTTTTGATGAAATAGTACAGTTTGATCATGTTGCACTTCAGAAACATGACATGGCTATGCTATTTTTTGCTCAAACGATTGATCGGTTCATAATAATTAGTGAAATTGATCGACTGATTCCTAAAATAATAAGGAAAATCTCAAAATTGCCAAAATCGAGAGGTTTCATTGAGAATTTTAATATCTAAAGATCTGATGGTCTACGTGGTGATGTAGTGGTATTTTAAGGGAAGACGTCCTCCAGAAACTCATGTAAATTCTTGAGTGCGATTCAACAATCGGATAAAAAATTATGGTCATTTTGATCTGACACAACCAAACCTCCTATTGAGCCTAAAATTATCCCACTGGTCCATAAATACATCTGCTAGACTATCTACATAATCTGTTTAGGGCAGATCCTTATTTAGTTATGACAGACCCACACTTTACTATTCAGAATCACTCATTATTGTGTGAACAATAACTTTTTAAGATTTTAATTGAAATATATTTTTCAGTCTACAAGTTAGATAAAAATATATAGTTTGACTCATAAAATATATTTGAAAGAAAAACCTCATAAAATTATGGTTTTTGTATGAAACAGTCAAACAGTTAATAGTATACAACTGGTTAACCAGTTGAGGTAGAAAATTGGAGTTTGACCCTGTCATGTTTTTGAAGCCTGACACGGTGAAAATTGTGTTATTTTTCACAAAATAAAATAAAATTTAAAAATAGTGTTATTATGTTAAAAAAAAATTTTAAAAAAAAGAAAACAAAAAATCCAAAACAGACGAGAACAATCACGAACCTGAGGGATGTGTCGCTGGGGCTTGACAGGTCTAGAAGGATGAAAAGATGTTGATGATGATGACGAAAACAATGGGATAGGGTCTTCTACTACTAGGGTGGGTGGTTTGTTCTTCTGAGGCTAAAATTAGTCTTCCGTTCATATTGAGAGCCTCTGCCAAAAGCTTCTGGTGTAGCGATTGCGAGGGTGGATTCTCCATGGCTTTCCTCCCTTCAACGAGCATGTAAGGTTCATAATCCATGTCCATAGCTGACCTATTTGGTATAAATCGACCCAACTATCCAGAACAAGAAAATCTGAATTAGAACCCTAAAAGAATATAAATATCATTTGCAACTGTACAATTATTAATTAATCTTTAACATGATAAGAATATCCTTAAATAGCACTAACTTATTAGAAACCCGAAATAGAATATAATCTTGCTTCGATTCATGTTTGATTTTCTGTTAGTGGAGAGGGAGAGAAAAGTCATGGAAAAGAAAAAAAAATGATGGGATTGATTTATACATTGGAGGTAATATTATGTAAGAGTATTTTTATTTTTCAAATCAAAATTTAATGATTGTTTTTTAAAGTATTTTTTTTAAAATATATTAAAATAATATTTTTTTTTTATTTTTAAAAATCATTTTTAAAATCAGCACATTAAAATAATCTAAAAACATCAAAAACATATTAATTTAAAAAAAAAATTTAATTTTTTTAAAAAACATTTTCTGACCGCAATGATGAACACCGCTTAAATTCATACCAAGTAACAAGTAATATTTTCTCCTGTGTATGTAATCATTTACTTAATTATTGTATAATAACAACAAAAAAAGAGTGTTCAATCACATGAATTTTTCTCCCTTCCCAACATTCTACCAAATGAAATCAATCATATCTTGTTGCTTAATTGAGCAACACATCTATGTAATTTCATCACCACTTTACAAAATTAATAAATACATAATATTTTGCATACCAATCTTTCAAAAAATTACCCTTTAAATCTTCAATTAACATTGATTTATCAGAAAAGTAAAAAAAAAGTACAAGAATGCCTTGATATAAAAAACATTCACTCCAGATCAAATCACACAATGCCTGTACTCTCTCTAGTTCCATCTCTCTCTCTCTCTCTATCTCTCTCAAACAACTGCAATCATGAAAGCACCTGCACAATCAAACTCACCACCATATATATATATATATAATCTTTTTTCTTTTTGTTTCTTATTCTCCTCTTGATATAAGCCCTCGATCATTTATCTCAAAAAAATTAACTCCATAAAGAATTCACTCAAGAGAAAAGTGGTAATGTTGATGATTTGGGGTTCTTTGAATCTTAGTTCTTAAATTTATTGTTGTTTGGTTTATGAATTTGATTTGGTAAACACAATTATTTATATGTGGTTTTGTTGAAGATTCTAGTTTTAGAGATTTAGGGTTTTTAGTTTTTAGATTTCAAATTTTAATAATTTTTTTTATTTATGAATTTGAGAATTTTGTGATTTGTTATAAGAAATTCATTTATATTGGAATTTGATGGAGGTGGCTATGTTTTTGGTTTGAGTTTCTTTCCTTTTAGATCTTTATTAGATCATTGGTCCGCGCTACGCCACAAATCATATCAATTTTTTTTAACGTAAAAAAATATAAGTGTTACTAATGTTTTTTTATAGTAGAATAATTTTTAAACGTGTGGGAATTAATCCGATGTAATTCAGTTATCTTGGCGGCTCCAAAGACAATTTGGATGATCTATAAAAATATGTTTTGAATCAAAATAAATATTTAAGGTGAGATTTTCTTAATAAACATTGACACAAAAACATATTGGATTGATTCGCGTTAACCTAAGTTAACATGTCAATCAGCATACCAAGTTATAGGATCATGATAACCCCATAGAAAAAATCAAAACAAATCACGAAACTCAATTTTCAATAAACTCAATGTTAAAGGATAACTGGAAAAAATCAATAGAAAAATAACTTAAAAAATGACCCGAGTCAACCTTCCAAACTCGTTACTCGGATCATGAGATCGAGATAACAAAAAAAAAAGCAAATTAAAATAAATTAGGTCTTGGTAACCTAGCATGCCTATGCATGTGGATCTTCTAGCCCAACCTGCATGTTTGGTCCTAATTATTTTTTTATTTCTTAATAAACGGACGACCTATTATCAACTTCTATTTTAGGGTTTAATATAAGCAAACAACACACCATCTTTTATTTGAAGAATATCTAGTGACTAGAGGGTCACCGGAAAATCAGGGCTTCATTGTTTTTGCTAAAACACTCATTCTCAACTCATTGTTTTTACCCAAAACATTATGAAAACATGCTAAACATTTTGAAAAATCTATTTTTGACGTCAAATAATCCAAAAAATACCTTGAAAATCTTCTTGTAGGCAAATCCACGTTCTTGAGAAAGGATAAGGAAAAAAATATCACCTAGATAAAACTTTCTTCGTTAAATGGAACTCATTCACATTAAGATCAATTAATTTTGTGGTCGAAATGAATATCAATGATGACATTTATCCATGTTAGAATCTGACAACTCTTTATGTCATCTTATATAAAAATAGGATTGAAAATTATATACTTACAAAACCAAAACAAGAAAAGGCTAAATGGTATACGTAGAAAACGAGCCTTCATGCCCTAAAACAATATTTTGTCGATGATAAGAGCCTGATCAATTAAATTATATGACTCTGCAACATCATTATTTTGCCACTGGTAGAAGATCAAATGTGAACAATATACAAGATATTTAATTAAGAATGAATTTGACTGTATATAATATTGTAAACTGAGCATGAAATTAAGGTAATAATGAAATAAGCAATTGCAGTTAAATCGGTTGAAGAAACAAAATTGGTCGAAAATTAATTAAAAATATTTAAAAACAGCATCAATATTTCATTTTTCATTACATCATGTCAAATATGTAATAGTTATAAACCTGGGACGGTACAAAAAAGGACTACCTCTGTGTGTGTGTGTAGAACAGCTTGTACACATAAATAAATTAACCCACATGATGCATGCATATAGATATATGATCTCAGGCCCCAGTTAGGGTTTATACTTATGAAATCCATAACACAGATGAAGCAGACCTTTTAACAGACCAAGAATCCAACTATTTGCTTAGGGCTAGAGGTGTTGAAGAGCACATTAAGGGAAATTTGATACAAAGTTCCAAGCTGGAATTAAAGTATATATATACCCGACATTATATGTATTCTTAATATTTCTGATTAAAGAATCATTCGTACATGTCTTGTATTGTATTGTTTGTCTGCGAATCTTTGGTGTTAGTTAATGGAGAATATTTCTCTGTGGTGGAAGGGAAATAACTGGGGAGAAGAAACAAGCGGGATGTATTACTACTACATGTTTTTCTCAAATTAAAAACATTGGACTCCATCATACTAATTACTAGGTATTTCTGATCAAATTCATGCAATCGTACAAATAGGTCAATGAAAAGCTTAATAAGTAGCAGTAACAAAGGAAAGGAATATGGAAGGATGTCAGCAGCCATTCGAATATTGAAGTACATGGTAAGATCAAGATCAGTGAATTATCAGTTCAAGCTCTTCACGTTAATGATTGAAAATAAAGCAACAAATGCAGTAAACAATCTATATATACAGACTTAAACAGGTATAAAGATGTGTTGTTTCAGGACCTTGAAAAAGGATGGGATTAGGAGCATACCTTAATTAGGTTCTTGTAACCAGATAATAAAAGAAAAGCAAGGTGTAAGGAATGAAGCCTGGTCCGAGATCATTTTATGATATTTTCCAAATATAATTACTTGCAAGATCAAACCTAAAAATTAACAAGAAGTAAGGGATAATTAAGACTACTACAGATTACCAGCTAGGACACAGGAGAGATATAAAGAGAAGAGTCAAATGGATCTTGAACCAAACCCTATGATCACCAGCACTTCCTACTCTCATGATGCTAAAATCAGACAAGGGGGCTGCAAATACACTCAGTAATGAAAACCTAACAGTAACAGAGACTAAGTTAACGGGAGAGACAAGGATCTTGGATCAAACTTCATTCCAAACACCCCTTTTCCATCTTTCATGGTTTCTTCTCTATATAACTGGTCATGATTTCTTTCTCATGATTCAGCAACCAAAACCTAACAAGGCTGAAATATACTCAAGTCTCTATATTATCTGCGTCTTTATAGTTACAAGCACACAATACCACTCACTCTCGCCCACAAAATGATAAAGAAATAGAGATGAGACGAAGGGATCAGTAAATGGAGGTAAGAGAAAAGATAAACAAAGAGATAAAAGTGGTAAAACGCATGATAGACTGGTCATTGTATGAATAAAATAGTGAAAAGGCTGGTAGGTTTTGGAGGGATGATGTTGTCTTCTTCTAAGGAGCTTTTTAATAGAAAAGAAAGTGAGTGGCTTTGGAGGCTTTTACAGGCTCTCTCCGTGAACGAAAAAGAAAAAGAAAAAAAAAAAGATTTAGCACTGAAATAACGAGGACCCAAAGAGAAGCATGGGAGAGGGGACATGGGCCTCCACAACCCCCAATTTATTTATAGTATGGCTAATTTTTGGTTATTTATTTTAGTTAGAATTTGAGAAAAATAACATTCATTATTGTCCTATCAACCAAGTTATTGTGAATGATTGGAAGACGGTGATTTTTTATTGAATAAAGTATGAAAACTATCTTAAAGCTTGTCCACCTAATTTACCATACATGAACATAAAAAATTAAGGCTAGAAAAGGGGTCACAAAAGACTATAGAGTGGGTTGTGAAGTCTTGTGTATTATAGACTGTGTATGTGTATGTAAGAATTATTATAGGATTATTCTAGTGTTGTAGTTCTTACAGTTATCGTCGTGTACTGTCTTATATATTTAAATAGGAAAGGTTGGCAAAGAGATAAGTCAAGCCTTCTATTATTCTCAACTTGGTATCAGAGCCCTAAATAACTTAAAACTCTTTTCTCCCTCTCCAATGGACTCTTCTCAACCACTGTCTGCCTCTGCCATACCACTAGTGCAGTCGATAAGTGTATCTGCTTCTGCCTCTGTTCTGCTGCTTGCCTTGCCTACTAATGTTGGCCAAAATCTTCCTAACCTAATTGTCACCCCTCTGCTGCAACCTTCCTCTATTGCTGTCGTCCATCTAGCTTCAATGGACACCATTGTTCCTTTCTCTCACACTCACCAAGTTATCTCTCTAAAATTAACAAACACAAATTATTTGTATTTATGAATGCAAATGAAGTCATATCTTCTAGGGCAAGGAGTTTTTCAATTTGTTAATGGCTCAATCTAGTGTCCTCCTCCACATATGTTTGTTTTCGATGGTACTTCTCTTCAGGTAAATCAGTCTTTTCTTCGTTGGAAACAACAAGACCAACTCATTTTAAGTGCACTGCTTTCTTCACTCTCCATGGATGTTCTCTATCTTGTTGTTGACTGCCAAACTTTGCACTCTGTTTGGTGCACGCTTGAGTAAGCTCTAGCCTCTCAATCTAATTCTCGTATTATGCAACTCCATGGCTCCTTTCAAGATCTTCGACAAGGTGATGATTCGGTCATTAGGTTTATGCAAAAAGCTAAGGCATTATTTGATGAGTTGGCCGATGCTGGTCGGCCAGTTTTGCTAGAACATTTTAATTTGTATGTGTTTCGTGGTCTTTGGGGAGAATCTAAAGACTTAGGAACAAGCCTTGTGACTAAGGCAGAACCTCTCTCATATGCCGATCTTTATAGTCATCTTTTAACGCATGAATTTCTTCATAAGACCTCCCTTCATTCCATGAAATTTGTTGTCATCAATGCTCTTTTACTGTCCATGCCAAACATACCACCTTCAGCTCTTGTTGCCTAACATCAACCTTTTGGTGCTTTTGGTAGAAACAGAGGCCAATTTCATGTAGGATGACGTCCCAAGTATGGAATGAAATAGGGCACAGGTCTGCTTTGAGGTCTGATTTCCGCAGCTTCAACGGGTCTTCCAACAATGACAAGAGGTAGGGAAATTAGCAGCAAAATAGGGGGCATCCTGCATCCTCACAATGGACTAATATATGCTGCCAGTTATGCCAAGCCTTCAGTCATGCAGCCCCTCACTGTCCTCAATTCTAGCTCCATGGACATGGACAACAGCCTAGTGCATATCTGGCGCTGAGCAATGTTTTCTCAACAGGTATTGCCAATTGGTTTCCTGACATCAGTGCTAATCAACATGTCACACCTAATCTTACAAAACTGATAGGGTCAGAACCATATCTCGGTAATGATCATTTGTATGTTAGTGATAGTAAGTGACTTCCCATATCTAATATCGGTCATACTAAAATACATTCACCACATCGTAGTTATATTTTATTTAACGTTCTTCATGTCCCATATATTACAAAACATTTGCTTTCTGTTTAAAAGTCCTGTCTTGATAATAATTATTTTTAATTTCACCCATTTATGTTTTATGTCAAGGATCTCAACACCAGGGCAATACTCTTTTTTGGTCAGAGTAAAGATGTTCTTTATGTTTTGACCAGGTCTTCTATCGCGTCATTTCCTTAAGCTTATTGGTCTCCTTGTATATCTGCCTTTGCTGATCTATGGCATCATTGACTGGGTCATCCTACTTCCCGTGTTCTCAATTTTTTAGTTTTGAAAAATCAAATTACTTGTAATAAAAAAACATCTTAATTTTAATGTCAAACTTGTCCATTAGAAAAATCATCGCGTCTGTCTTTAGGACCTACATGTCACAAAACTTCCACTACACTTGAATTAATTTTTAGTGATCTTTGGGGTCCTACTCCTCTTTTTTCATTTAATGCTTTTTTTTATTTTGTTATCTTTGTTGATGTGTACATAAAATATATATGATATTACCCTCTTGTTGCCAAGTATGATGTTTACTCTGTTTTTCACCAATTTTAGACTCTCGTTGAGCGCTGATTTTCACTAAAAATTAAATATGTTCAAACTAATTAGGATGGTGAATACCGCAAGTTATCCACTTTTTTTTAGACCATTGGTATTCATCATCGTCTGATTTTCATCACACTCATGAACAAAATGGTATAGTAGACTGTCATCATAGGCATATTGTGGAAACTAGACTTACTCTTCTAATACAGTGTAAAGCACCATTAATATTTTGGAATTATGCTTTTAAAACCTCAATTTATCTTATCAATCACATGCCTACACTTGTCCTCGACAATAGATCTCCTTTTGATTGTTTGTTTCAACGGTCTCCAGATTATCATTTTTTGTGTACCTTTATGTGTCTCTGTTTTTCGTTTCTATGTCCTTATCATAATCATAAATTAGATTTTTGTTTCCTCTCCATGTGTGTTTTTTAGGTATAGCTCTTCTCACCTTGGTTATCATTGTCTTGACATCGCATCTTAACGCATTTATATCTCTCATCACATATGTTTTCATGAACATGTTTTTCCTTTTGACAGATTTGAATAGATTGAAAAATTTAGGTCTCCTTCCTCAAACCAACCCGCTTGTGCCCTTCTACCCAATCTGCTAAACTCACCACTGTTTCACACCATTGTGGACTCCATAGACCATTTGTGTGCCTTTACTTCTTATCATCATGTTTCTGTTCACCCGTAACAGCCGCACACTTTACCTTTTCCATCACCATATATATGTTTATCTAACTATCCTGCTGCAGGTACAAAAATAAGTTCGACTCTGTTTGATTTATAGCGAGATAGCTCTGTTGTTGTTAGGTCTCTTAGTTGTCCTCCTCCTACTTTACCATTCTCTACTAATGACTCATTTAATGTCGGCTCTGCTTCTACTGCAAGTCTTCTGAGTGTTGCATACTCTGTCTCTGCTTGTCCGGCTGGGCTAAATCTGGTTGTTTATTTCTCTTCTTATCTATTGCAGAAGGATAGTACTTTTCCCTCCTCTCTTTCTGCCTCACCACCCATAGTCAGCAAGCACCCTATGGTCATTCATCCGCGACAGCTAAAGACAAAATCTGATTGTTTCTACCACCATTATCACTCCTACCTTTCGGGTAATGTCCTCTCCTACCTTTGAACCTATTGCATTCTTTGATGTTGACATGTATGAGGCATGGCATGATGCTATACGCAATTAAATTCAGGCCTTGTGCTCTAACCACACCTGATCTTTGGTTCCCTTTCATCCTTCGATGAATGTTATTGGCAATCAGTGGGTGTACAAAATAAAGCATCATGTTGACGACATCATTGAGCGGTATAAGGTGCGTCAGGTTGCTAGAGGTTTTATTTAGCAAGAAGGCATTGATTACTCTGAAATGTTTAACCTAGTTATTAAGTAAACAACCGTCAGATTAGTCTTTTTTATTATGGTTTCATGTAATTGGAAGATCCATCAACTTGATATTCATAATGCTTTCTTGAATGGAATTCTTGTCGAAGAGGTTTACATGAAACAACTTCCAGGTTTCGTTGAATGTGCTCTTCCATCTCATGTGTGCTGATTGTACAAGTCTCTATATGGTTTAAAACAGGCACCGCGAGTATGGTACACTCATCTAAGTGATTTTTTTGCTCTCTATTGGCTTTCACGCCTCCAAGATTGACACCTCCTTATTTATCATGTCTGTTGGTACTAATATCTTTTATCTTCTAGTTTATGTTGATGATATCTTGTTTACGGGCAGCAACTCTACTATGCTTCACCACCTATTACAGTTACTGAGCTCAAAGTTCAAGCTTCGTGACTTAGGTGTAGTTCACTATTTTGCTGGGTATTGAAGTTTAATCCACCAGTTTGGGTTTGATGCTCCGACAACATAAATATATTATTGACATCCTTACTCGAGCTTGTATGACTTCATGCAAACCTGTTGATGCTTCAATCTCTACCTCGAAAGTTACCATATTACCAAATGCCTTGTTTTCTAACCCTACACAGTTTCTTCAAATCATGGGTACTCTTCAATATCTCAACTTTACGAGACCAGATATCTGCTTTGTTGTTAACAAAGTCTGTCAGTTTATGCATACTCCCACAGATTCTCATTGAATCGCCGTTAAACGTATTCTGCGCTATCTTAAAAGTAAGACATCATATTCTGCGTATTCTGCACTCGTAGTTTGTCCAATGCTCTACATGATTTTACGAATGCAGATTGGGCAGTAGTATTGATGATCACAAGTCTACAGGTGGTTACCTTGTTTTTTTTGTTTAGACATCGATTTCATGGAAATTAGGCAAACAATGCACAATTGTCTGCTCCTCTACTGAGACTGAGTATAAAGCCTTAGCAGACGACACTGATGAGCTTATCTGGCTTTAATATTTATTAACAGATCTGTAAATTTTGTCTGTCTTTGCTCTTACCATTTAGTGTGATAATTTTGGTGCTTCTTATCTATCTGCAAATTCTATCTTTCATACTCGTGCTAAACATGTTAAAGTTGATTATCATTTTGTACGAGACCAAATTGTAAAGAAAGAGATTCAGATTCATTATATCTTCTTTCAGGATCAACTTGCAAATTTTTTTACTAAGCTCCTTCATGCTGCTTCTTTTACTACTTTTCGATTCAAGCTTCGAGTTAATTCTCCACCCTTGGCTTGAGGGGGCATATATATATATATATATATATATATATATATATATATATATATATATATATATGAATTACTGTAGGATTATTCTAGTATTATAATTCCTACAATTACTGTTGTATACTACCTTATACATATAAATAGGAAAGGTTGGCTAAGAGATAAGTCAAGCCTTCAATTATTCTTAACTTTGTGAAAAGCAAATCTTGTAATAGTGGAATAGCCAGAACATCAAGACGATGTGTGAGGAAACTTAAAAGATGAAAGCTTAGAAAGAAAAGTGTTATGAGCAAATAAAAAATTAAAAACACATGCAATCAGTATTGAACAAAGTAGGTGTAAGATTATGATTTAGCAACAGACCGACCAAAGACACTAATAAAAGGAGAAACACTTAGTAAATGCTAATAACAAACAAAGTGAATAAGATAACATATCTTAAACTGTCTTCCACATTCTCATGCATTGTCCTGTGATTTAAAAACTCTGGAATACAATTGTAGCTTGGAGAGGCTTGTACTAGGTAATGTATTATGCCCTAGATGACCTTCAATGTCAATAACAAAACCTTCTTTAGGATAATCATTATGAGTTTGAAAGATCTATTTAAGAGGGTTTTATGTTTAGCATTGTTTGGATTTTATGGAATACCAGAAATAATTTGGTATTCAAGGAAAAACAACCTATTTGGAAGGATGTCCTATGACATTTGTTCTATTTTTTCCACAAGTTTGATTAGAAATTTGAATGCCTTATTCTGGTATACAAGTGCTAACCTATATAGAAACCAAAAACGCCTCGTGTCTTGGTCTGTTAAGTTTTGATTCCAGCTGGATTTTTTGGTTGATATTCTAGCAATAGGATTGAGATTTTCTTTTATTTTCATATCGTTAGACTTCGACCTTGGCTACAATCTAAGTATCTAACCTCTGTTTCTTTGTTCCTGTTTCCCTATATTTATATATTCTCAATTTCATAAAAAAAAAAAAAGGTAATAGGCAATAAAAAATTAGGTTCAAGGTGATAATAGGCAAAGATAAAGAGATGAGCCTCAACCACCAAGAAAAAGGTAAAGAAATAGTATGAAAACAACAGTTTAGTATAAAATGTCAAGAGAAACAATATATAAAGCATACCAACAATATAAGAATGATCTAACAACGAGCATGATGGGGCAAAGTCTAATGCAAAAATGGCATCAAATTGTTGGTTGCCTTCTTGAAAGCCATAATGATAATATATATATATATATATATATATATGGACATTTTTGTCAATATAATTGATGGATTCACCTGACATCTAGAAGAAATAGCGTTGTGTTTTAAGGATAAGAGTTTTGTTATAACTCTTTCCAACATACTTGAAGATTGATGCTAGTTATTAGTAATTTCTAGTCAAGCTGCTGTTTCAACAGCCTCCTAGGAAATTTCCTCCTAGATAGGCTATGTATGGCCCTGTAACATTTTATTTTAGGGGGGGAGGGAGCAAGAATTTTTAGCCTTGGTTTCTTGAATGTGTAGGAACACCATACTAAATTGCTTGTCATTCAGTCTCTCATCATGTGTGTTGCCTAAGAGTTTATAGTGAGTGATTCCGAGCTCTAATTAGGTTAAAAAAAAGAAAAGGAAAGGTAAAGAAATTAATGACTATTGGAAAACAATTATCCTCGCATAACAATTAGGAAAACAATTATTTATGACTTGGAAAGCAAGCCATAAATAATAAATAAAAACTAAAATTAAACAAGGAAAACAACAAGCATAATGCTTTGCTTTCCAATTTGCTTTTAACCTAATTGAAAATAAATCATAAAACAAAACAAAATTTTATATTATGGTAAGCACGGTCAAAAGAAAAAGCAACATAGATGAAAAAGGTAAAAATAAATAAATAAAATAAAAGGGTTAATTACACAGAGCCTTTTATAATTACCTATTTTTCAATAGCTTTTATTTTTTTAAAAGTAATATTTTATATTTGAGTCAACTTAAATTTTTAAATTGAATAAAAAAAATTACTCTTCTAAAGATACAAACAGATAAGAAAAAAAAACAAAGAAAGTTTGACTGTTGTAGTGATGACTATAATCTCCACTTCACTTTCCAATCCAAAATGTGCAACTTTTTTTTTAAAAAAATATTCTGCTTCTTTATTCAATGCATTTCTCCTCTAGATCTCGCTTCCTTGACTATTAATAAAAATTTTAACCTTTAATTCTTTACTTATTTATTCTTTTCTTTTATCAAAACCCTAAAAAACCCAAAACTTATTTTTCCCATTAATAACTTTAAGAATTACTTTATTGATTAATTACCAAGCCTATTGATGGAAAGATGAAGAAATCGAAAGAAGTTTCATTTGAGTTGTCATCAAGGCATTGATTTTTTTTTTCTTTCTTTATTTTACTGCTCTTGGATCTACATACATTGGTGTAATTAATGACCTTAAAATTGTTTAAAAGATCATATCATATGATCTGGACTTATGACCAACTAAAAGCTTCCTAGGTGAAAATTTCTCCACTTGAAAACCAATGAAGTGTTGGTCTAGCAGTTAAGACACTGTTATATCCTTGCAAGGATAAGAACACAAATTCGATCTCCATGAAGCGTACTTATTATTGGGAGGGGCAGCCACGAATCCCAAACGAGACTAGTCTCACCTTTTAAAAGGGTACAAGGATGTCCGGGTAAGAAAAAAAAAAAACTACTAAAATAGAGTGAAAGATGAAAATGTCTCATGGGTTTTCTTGTTTTTGTGATATTTCGAGAGTTCAATAATTTTGAACATTGCATTTTATTCAGTACAGTCTGTTTCAACTCCTCCGTTCATATAAGGTCATTGGAATATAATGGCTTGTAGCCTTGCTAGAGATTGAGAATAAACAGAAGAAGTTAGCCATGGTGGCTAGGGTTTTTTGCTAGGGTTTTTTTATTTTTTAATTCAATGATAAAATTGTAATATTTCATATAAAAATTATTTAGTTATTAAATAAAATATAATTGCAATCTTATAAATAATTTAATATTTTTTATTAAGTTTTTGTGGCGTGTTAGCATAGGGATATAACGTGTTATATATTAACTTTATCAATTTCAAGATATAATGTTTAATTTATGAAAGAACATGCATAAACAAACCAAAAATACAAACTATAAAATATTTAATGTAATTAATTAAAAAAAAAAAGCGAGTTAATTTATCACCCAACTAACAAAATAACAATCCCCCAACACAATTAAAAAAAAAAAAAGTTGAAAGTGACTAATCAAGAAATTATTGAAATTTCTCCCTCCAAAAAACCTCCCATGAATTGTTCGTGCAATTATATCGTATTTGGCTTTCCACCAAACACTCGAACTTCTTCTACACTGAAGGGTCTACTATATTTTAGATTTTTTATTTTTATTTGTTGTTCGTTTTTTTATTTTAAAAATAATTTTAAAAAATAATTTTTTTATTTTTTTATTTTAAGTTAATTTTTTAAATATATTAATATCAAAAATATTTTTTAAAAAATTATTTTAATATACTTTTAAAATAAATAAAATTTAAAAAGAATCTCGACCTAACTTCCAAATACCTCGTATTCTTTCAACTCAGAAAAGCAAAAGAGTGCAAGTTCCATTATTGTCCCCATGATTTGTTGACTGATCATGTCTTCCCTTTTCAGCCAATGGGGGGTCCTGCCACGTTATTTCCTATCGGGGACATGCTTGATTCCTTTCTATTGTGGGTCCAGCAACAGTATGCTTGGTTTCATTGTCCTTCATTAGCCACAAGAGCATTTGAGAAATTACGGTTTTTGTATTTCAAAACTATTTAAAAAAAATTAATTTTTTATTTTTTTTATTTTAAATTAATAATTTTTAGTGTTTTTGTATCATTTTGATATATTTATATCAAAAATTATTTTAATATATTTTTAAATAAAAATTATTTTAAAAAACAATCATGACCACATTCTAAGCACTAAAAATCTCTTATTTTTGCACCATCATGTCATAAAGGATGATATATCGTATATTTGATGGTATTCAAGTTTATTTATGGTGATGCTTAAAAATGTAATATCAATTGCTTTTTAAAATATGTTTTATTTGAAAATGTATTAAAATAATATTTTTTTTATTTAAAAAGAATATTTTTCACATTAACAAAACGATGCAAAAATATATAAAAAAATAAATTGTAGTAAAAAAAAAAAAAACATTTTTATAATCCAAAAACAAACGGATCTTATTGTGCCCCAAAAATGCAATGCTCTCGGGCATTCATCTTGCAGAAAGCTCCTGAAGAGTTTCGATGTGGTTTATGTGATTTCCCTTGGATTAGCTCTTTTGTCTAATTAAAAAGTCTTGCTAGAAGGCACAACGACTACCTCCACACAATCGAAAAACTCATTTGAGTTCCAAAACATGTGTGATGAAAGTTTGGCAGAGAAGATGCTGATGCACTTTCCAAAATTCGTCAAGGTGTCTCAGACACAATCTTCCTAAGAATCATGAATTCTTCATCGACGACAAAGCAAGTGTGGGGCACGTTACGAGATGAATTTCAAGGTTTATATCATTGTCTATCTCAAGAACAGAAGCGTCACCAAAGTTATACCAGAGATTAATTACCCCACTTGAAGCATGGTCAGGACAGATACCTTCAGTCAGACATCTAAAGGTATTTGGATGCCAACTCAAGAAGATACACCAACAACCGTTTCCCACAGATGATCAGGCATGGCGTGCGCCTCGTAGAAATTCCAACTTGTGCACACTGATGTTTGTGGTCTAATGAAAACCCCATCATTAATGGACAACAACAGATTTTTAATCTTGCTCATTGATGATTACTCAAGAATGACTTGGGCTATTTTTCGAAAGAAAGATCCGAGGAATTCCGGGCATTTTAGAAGTTTTAAAGGTCGGCGGAAACCCAGAGTGGTTGTCAGATTCAGGCTCTCCGCAGCAGCAGCAGCAGCAACACATAGTATGCTTCTTCCCAATGCATCAAATTTTATGAAGAAAAAAGAGTAGAATAGTGATGGAAATGGTGAGATCCATGATTAAAGAAGGTGTGCTAAATAAGTTTTGGGATATCTCAAGAACAGAAGGGTCGCCAAAGTTATCCCAGAGATTACCCCAAAGCTCAACACACAATAAGCTCAAAAATCAACTCTTCCAACGTATTTCAACCTTTTTTTAATCCCTCCCATGCTAACTTTCAACTGCTACAGTTAACAGCTGTGACAGGGATTTTGAAAGGGGCACGAGGGCATCATATGATCTTCACAGCCATCGCCAAAGGCCGACAAAGTACATACAACTTTCACCCAATGAAGCGTTTAGCATCATTTGCGAGCACGCGCATCCTAAATGAGTCTGTCCCTGTCAAATTTATAGTTGCTAGGCGTGACAGCCAATGCTCTGTTTTGGTCTTTTTCATAAACTGACATACAGAAACAGCTCTGAGATCCCCCACCATCAACGTCCTTGTGAATTAAGATTTTTTTTCTTCTTTCTTCTTTGGCTTGAGTTTTTGGGATACATGTACGAATTCTTATACATACAAGGTTGTGATATCAGCTGAGCTGTCGATGAACAAGAATCAAAAAGATTAACGGTTAGCATTTTACCTGGCTGGACTGAACTTGATCAGAATAATAACTTTCAAAGAGACATCTATTCTTATCTATTCGATGGATTTGATCTTTTCGTCCACATGAAAGAAATGCCACAACAATTTTCTTCTTTTTCATGTGACTGGCAAAGGAGCAAGCAGAGGAGGATATGTCAAGCACAGTCAAGGAAGTTGGAGTTTTAAAAAAGAGGAAGCTGGGTCCTTTGCGACAGCAGCACCACAGGCCATAACCAATAACTCTTGTAAAATGCGACACAAAAATTTCACCCTGCTCATTATGTCTCACACATCAATTATTACAAACACTGAAAAAAATATCCCAGCTTGCCTATCAAATTTATCCTACAACAGACTTCCATTTCAAAACAACTCTAGGATAGTTCAAATAAATAGATTTGGTGAAAGACAATGAAGATAACAAAGCCATAACTGGTAACAGGAAGAGAAAGCATTCTCTCTTGGTGAATTATCGTTGTGACTTGGAAACAAACAATGTTGCAAACTGCAAAATTACAAGGAAGCCATAGGCATAGAATACCCTTGGAACCAAAGAATATTGAAATAAGTATTGAATTGAATTGACACGCATGAACCAAACCATAGACGAATGCATTATGGGGACACTGCACAAATTGCTCTCATCCTTCATACCGAACCAGAAACTCCAAATTCTATATATCCTTTTCTCCAAATTTGGTGATTGGAGCAACATAGAAGTTAAATGCATGCAACAATACGTTTGATGAAGCAATTTCAGCTGACACTGAATTTCTGGCTCATACAGCAATTGGAGATTCCTGCAATTCACAAAATAAGGATATTTACGCTTCAACAAAAAGAAAACCAAGACAACAAGTAATTATATGTCATTGCCTCTTATTTCTTAGACTTTTTATTGACACCCTCTTTACAATCGGAAACTATTAATAGACCCTTCATATTACCACCTTCCATCCACTTTCTCTCAGGTAAAAACTCACCTTCATGTGCTCATTTACTTCTCCACTCATTCCCACCCCAATAATACAACCCTCCCTCCATTTTTCCTAATTATACGAAGACACTTTTCTCCTAAGGAATTGAAGGAAGTGACCTGTAGACAGAACACTTCAAGTGAAGAGAAAAGGGACCCAGAATGCCCAATGAAATCTATTAAGGTTTCTTAATTTTGCAGACCTTTCTCTTTTCTTTTTTGGTCTTCGATCAAAATCCCTCCTTTGCTTGAGATTTTAATAGAAAATATTAACACTCCCTCTTATTATTTTCAAACTCTAACATCACTCTCTCTTTTCTCTGTCTTCATCATATTCTTTTTGTTCTACTTTTTCTCTACTTTGCTCATTTTACTGATATATATATATGGTGGGTCATGTAAGAGGTGGTTAGTAGTAATTTTAATTACGTGTTTGGTGTTGTTAAACACTACTGATGAATTTTAATGGAGAAAGTAGATGAAAGCTACCAGAAACATTTACCAATAGTTTCACATGGTAGAGGGAGTCTCAATCTAAACCCAAATATAATAAGGGATCTCTATCCAAATAAACTATAATTCAAGAGATGGTTGAATGTATTACCATAAACAAGACTAAACAAATAGATTTGATATAAAAGAAAATTAACAAATTCACTCTCCTCATCTTAAGCCTCAATCAAAAACTAGTTGAGGGATGGGTACAGAGGTTTGCTTTCTCCATTCAGCACTGTTATGGGCTAAAATTCTTTTAGGTAGTTGTGATACTAAAGGTCAACCCCCTAACTTTACAACTCCGAACCCAAACTTCCAATTATAACATTTCTGAGAATACACCACCATATAACAATTTTCTCTCCCTCTCATTCCCTACCCAAACAAAGAAAATACTTCAACTTCCATTTTCCAATTATGAATCCAACCAGGGAGAGAGACTTCCCTTCCCTTGATTCCCCTGCCTCCATGAAATTCCCAAACGCACTAAAAATGCTTCTATTATCCTCCTCTATGATGCATTTGGGTGTCATTTTCTCGCTTTTATATTGGTGGTTCTTAATTTTGGGCTTTAGCCGGCCACCTCCTCTCCTCTCTCCCAATTCTTCAATTTGACGATTAACTTATCCTTGACAATGCCAGACTACAACTAACAGTAAAGCTTTTTGAAAACTTGTGTCACCCAAAATGACATGAATGGCTTCATGGCATTTTGACATCAGCATGAACGCTATGCAGGTTCTAAATTTTTAGTGACATTGAACTATGAAGATAATATATGTTATGATCATTATCTATAAATAAATATATATAGAACAGATTATTTTTAAAGTCCATCTAATATGCTAGCTCCGCGAGTAGAACCTACCTTAGCAGTCAAATTCGAAACAGCCAAATTGAACTTTTCTCTTGTTTTTGTACCAGCGACCTGCCCAGCCCTCGCCACCTTACTAAAGGCACCATTTAGCCAGGCTGTTCCAGCACTCACATACCTGTCCCGAATCAAAACAGAACTCTAATGTTTCAATTTTTTTCTTTCCCGGTGTTGATTCACTTCTTCAATTACATTATTAAAACCAAAATCAAATGTCAAGGATAAAATTGTAGTGAAAATAAACGAACATCAAATAATACTAATTGAGAAGCCAAAGCTTGTTTGGAGGAGAAAGAAAAGGCTGATATTGATGATACAAGGAGAAAGAAAAGGCTGATATTGATGATACAAAGGAAGGTAGAATGTAGATAGATTTCTTTTGGAGTCATCTAACCAATTTCAAAAAAGCACGAAAATATTGTGCATTTTTCTAATAGGGTTAGTTTCTACCTAGAGAAAGATCTCATCAAGGATTCAATACAACAAGAAAAGGGCATTCGAACAGATATAAATGTGTGCAATAAATATGCAAGATGCATCCTCAAAATAAAATTCCTAGAGATGATATGTGACAGTGTATACTATTGAAATGGGAAAGTAAAGGAACAATCATTGAAACCAAAAATAGATCACTGGCTTGCACAGACATGACAAAAATATCTATAGCAGTTGCCAGTTTACTACCCCAAGTATTCTGAATCACCAGAGAAACTCCTTCAAGCAAGTTAGCAAGCGACTGGGATTATTACTAAGGCTAGCATGACAAGACTCACAAAAAGGCTCTAACTTAGTAGAAAGTAGTTTATTCTAAAAAAAAAAAAAAAAACAACTATTTTGGAATTGAATTAATTCTCAAAATCACAGAATTATGCATTGTGTGATATAAAAAAATAAAATAAAATATAAAAGACATCACAATTCATTTTATAAGTCATGCCACCAAAGATGAAATCACTACTTCTAAACTTTCCACCACATCTTCCATGATGCAGTCAGCTTTAGAAACAGCAAAATCAGAATTGTTGAAGCACGTTTCTTCTAATATCCATTGTTTTGAAACAACAAGAAACAAGGAGCAAGGGAAACATGCCATGAGGGTGGAAAAATCAGAAAGAAAGACATCAACCAATCCATTCAAACAAAATGTTAGTGTCAACACATGAGAAGTAGAGAATATAATCTCAAGGAAGAGAGTCTACCTGCTCGATTTTACAGCTGATCCTGTGTCATTTAGCTTCCTTTCTGCTGCAAATATAGCTGCCATTGTTTTATCCGACACATGAAGCCTTTGGTCAACAGACTTCACTTTCTCATTAACTACTGAAATTCCAATCGTCAATTTCTCTGTTAGCCCAACTCTCCGGTCAAAAGAAGTTACCTTCTCAGATGCACTCGCACTCAATCGATGTTTCTCATCAAATGCCTTGGCCTTATTCATTGCATCTTGGCTAATAGCCGAACCTTTTGCTAGCACACTCGTGACTACTTCTTGTGCTCTGCTGACATAGACTCTTCCACTGCCTGAAGGGCTAGTTTTCCCCTGCTATGAGAGACAGGACAGCCTTAATTTACTCCAAATAAAGTTGAAAGCCAAATTTTTAAGGCCTAAATCACTAAACAAGAACCAACGGTATCTTATTTACTCCAAATCACCATAATTTTTTATAACCAAACAGGCCCATGGTAAGACAAAGACACTGGTCGCAAACCACCTATCACCCTAAAGCACATGTAAAATGGCTCCTGGCTACTAAAGACAAAAGAGGTAAGAATATTGGCGATCAAGATTCAACTCGCTCAATCATAAAGATAAGCAAGAAGCAACTAGGTATTTCCAGTATTTAATCAAATCCATTTGCAAATAAAAGACAACACCAATCACAAATATGATTGTTCCATAGCAGCAAAAGAAATTTTATTCATGAAAAGTCTCTCACGTCCACCATAAATAGATGGATATGTCTAAAAATATGTCAAGTAAGATTGTTGCTGATGATTTTGACTACCTCAACATTTGAGGGGAAGTTTTCCGAAGGAACTACAGAGACAGCATTTTCCACGTTCCTTACTTCCTGCATAAATTGCACATTTGCAATCAAGAACAGAAATATTTAGCAAAATCAGTTGAAAAGAGATTTGAGTAATGGGATAGTGGAAAAACCTGTAGCTCACGATTCAGTACATAATTTTCAGCAGGGGTTATAGTCACTATCCGGTCTACTAAAGTTGCTCCCTGCATCACAAACACACAACTCTTACTCTCTACAGCTTCACTATCATCGTGATTACTCATATGATCAATCAACAGATTGACTGGCACCCTCTGCTTTTCTCTATTTCTGCATACTCATTGGAGCCACTTTCCTTTCTAAGGGCATATCCTTCTTTTATTAAAACAGAGATGATAACATAAGACAGACTGGCACCCTCTACTTTTCAAGCAAAAGTCTTCGTCAAGGAAAAATCAAAACGAGAATCAATATACTTTCCATATTTAATACTATATTGAGAAAAAAATGTACATTCACATCAGAATGGGAAAGAGTTAAAGAAAAGCATTCCATTGCTTAAAGTTTAGAGAAAAAAGAAACCAGTTCTTCAAATTCAAATAAGTGCATCACATAACTCATCTGATTTCCCAATAGAAAACAACTCGGATATACAAGTAAATGAAAAGTAGTGAACCCACCGATAACAACAACGCAATTTCAAGTGCTTTAGGATCTTTGAATGTGACAAACGCAGTTTTTGATTGCCCATTTTCACTGCACCCAACAAAACCACAACTTCAATTCAGCAAACATAACAGACAAATAACTCAAGCTCCAATCTTTTTGTATCTCAACTACAAAACCCTGAAACTAGTTTAGCATAATAATTCCACTTTTTTCTTCTTTACAAAGAAGAAGAAAGAAAGTCTAAAGAAAACAAAGATAAAGAACCACTCAAGAAACACTAGGAGTTCAAGACCCAAGATGCAGTTTTGCATGTTTTTCCAGTTTCCAACTCCTTCTCAGCAACCAAACACAAAAAGAAAAACATAAAAAAAGTACCGCTGGATGTGAATGTGTTCGATTTCGCCAGAGAAGGAGAAGAACTCGTGAACCTCTCTCTCACTTGCTAGATCTGATACATTCCTCACTTCTACTGTTCTTGTCTACATAAAGAAGAAATCATTATCTAAGATAAATAAAATAAATCAGAATAGAAGGTTACAAGATTAGAGTTATTTTTCTTTCTTACTGATTCATCAAACTTCCAACTCAAAACTACCCTACCTGCATTGCTGTAACAAGCATCTTTCTCTTCCGTTTATTTGTATTTCAGAGATGGAGGAAGAGGGAGGGAGGGAGGGCTTTAATAACTATAAAGAAGCAAGACACCTGACTGACAGGTTACAGTTAATGAAGAAGAATGTAAGCAGAGAGAGAGAGGATGCGGTGGTTTTATTATTTATTAGCCTTTCGTTGTGCTAATATTTACGTCTCCTGAAATTGCTCATTAATTTCTTTCTTTATCTGACAATTTTATTACCCATTTCAAGTCGAGGAACAGTTTAATTGATGCTTCGTCTTATCTTTCAGTGCTTGCTGGCGGTTATGATAAATGTCTGATTTAATGTTTGTTACAGTAGCAGTTTTTTTTCTTTGTGGTTTTGAAAAAAGGTTTAGAATAAAATTGTATTATGTGATGGATAATTAAATATTTTTAAATTTATAATTAGAGAAAAATGTATACCTAAAAACAAATAAAATCCAATTTGGTATTACAAGGATTGTTTTGTAGAATTATTGAGTCCATTAACTCTTTTTTTTTTGTATTTTGTTATTTATTTTTTTTAGCATCTCATATAGTGCGGTATCTAATATTAAATATTTCTTTTAAATTTTTATATTTTAGTTGATATGTGTTTATTTAAGAGGTGCGCCACTCATAAAATACATGCTTTTCATGAGGTGGTGCACCTTGTAAACAAACAATTTCTTGAAAGAAGATGGTATTTCCATTATTAACAAAAAATCTAAAAGAGAAAAAAAAAAAAAAACATTGCGGCTACACATTCATACGCACTATGAATTTTAATTGTGTAGTTATGTTTTTGTCCTTGGGTTTTTTTATGGCTTAGTGGTTTTGAAATATTGTTTTTGGTTTTTACCTCTTCTTGCTTTTGGTTCTTTGCCATCAAATTTATTTATTTTTATCTTTTTGCCAAGTAAAAAGAGAGAAAAGAGACTATATAGAGGGATGAAAAGCCTGGTAAATCCTAAAGGGGCATAGAGAGAGAGAAAAAGAGAGGGATCAATGATTTATTATCTTTTTGTAAGGCTGGAAGAAAGGGGAGAAGAGGTATGCAGTCTTAATTAGAGTGGTCTTGGTGGAAGCCACTCATTTTCTTCTAGTTCTTCATCTAGTTTTTAGCTTCATGCTTTCAAATACCTTCACTGATTTTTCAGTTGTTTGGTTTGTTTTCAAGAAAAGTTAGTTGTTAAAGATTTTTTTATTTATTTCTCTTTTCTTTCCTTTCATGCTTTTTTTTTTATTTTTTTTATACAAGATAAGATAAAAAAAAAATGCGACTTATGAGGTATTGTGGAAGTGGAAGATGTAGAGGGAAGAAGAAGTTCAGACATGAGGATTAAGAAGTTAAAAGGTCTTTTTTTTCTTGTTTTTCCACTTTTTTCAATATAATTCAAAATCTTTAAGCATGTTAATTCAAACCATAGTATTACAGGGTTTTGGGTTGTTTGTTTATTAGCTTATATTGATGTTGGGTTTTGCTTATATACATATAGCGACAAGTATGTCCCCAAGGGACGTAGCGTGATGGCAAAGGGCTTAAGATCTCCACAGCAGGTCTCGAGTTCGAGTCAGGACGTGCATCTCTTGTAAGAACCTGGGACAGCCGAGGTTTTACTCGCTCACCTGGGCCCACAAAGTACGCTTTTCGAGAGGTAGGGTTTCCTCGAATCCAAAAAAAAAAATATAGCAACAAGTAGTTGTTTAAGCATTGAAAAAGAATGATCAAAGGTTTTGTATATAGGATTGATGCAAGCATTAATTAGGTCAGTTTTTTTATGGAGGTTTGCATTTAGGTCTATATGAAACCCTAGAAGTATGTTTTATAATTTGGCTTATAGGTCCTCCATTGTCCTACTTAAGATAATGTTCATAAGTTGGTGTTGTCTGTCTATTCTACTTTTATTAAATCTAAATTATTTTATGGCATCGAGGGAATAAGAGCTCTTTAAAAAAGGGTTGTCCCTGTGATATTGACAAACTTTACTTATTCATTCTCCCTAGTCGCATCTCTCTCACTTATTCATTAACTCACTTTACTTTTTTCTCATGTAAAGCTACACGAATGTTGTAAGTTCTCTTTCTCTTGTGGGTCTTTTCCTTCTCATTTTTTCTAAAAATCCTTTTCGTTTCATTTATTAGGTACCATGTTTTTTTATTTTTATAGGAGTCTCAAATTTTTATTTTTATGGGGTTTTTTGCTTTTTTTATTTTTTATGATTTTTTTTTGTTTTGTTATTGAGAAAATAGTTGAAAAGAAAAGGAAAAATTGTTAAGTTTTAAAAATTTTACATAATTTAATTCAAGAAAATATTACTAATTATAAAGGTATCAAACCACAATTGAGAGGACTATTTAAGTACACATAAGGACTTTCTTAGTAGGCATATATGATCTCATTGCCATCAATCTTAAACTCTTTGGTTATTGTATATAAATATACTTATTTAATTCTTCATGTAGAAAAGCAGTTTTAACATCAAGTTGTTTTAATTTCAAGCTCGTATAAGATTTAATGATAATAGAATTTCGATAAAGCAATCCCTAACTTTAAGGAAATATACTTCATTGAAGTCAACATCAACACATAATTATAGCCTTCTATAACCAACCAATCTTTGTATCTGGCATCTTTTAATTTAAAAAGACAATCATTTTTTTTTAAAATTCATTTAAAATTCATTGTTTTATTTCCTTTAAGAGGTTGAACAAGCTCTCAAGTTTGATTTTTTCTGTAAAGATTTCATCTCTTTATATGTGATAACCAACTATCTATTTAGGATCAACACTAGTAATTACATCCATATATAAAGAAGCCTCATCAATTTATACATATATATTATTTAATAGATAATGCAAAAGCAACTATATTAGTATCATAAGACTAAGCAAAATTAGTATACATTGTTATTTTCTTTGGTAATACCATACAGTACCTTACCCCCTGTCATCAACTTGAATATCTTATACCTTTTTAGGAATATGTATTTGATCTGAATTATAGTGATCATAAATAATATTTTGCAAAAGGATAATAATCAATATAATTCATAACCACTAATTTCCTTGAATTGAATATTTCTATCTTATTAAAGGTAACTTCTGTAATAATAATAAATATTATTCCTCCAGGATAAAAAAAAAAAACTAAAGTTTGTATCCATTCACTCCATATATTTAGCCTAAGAAAAAAAATTATGCTCTTGGTTGCATTTTCCACCATATATATAATAAAAAAAACAAGTAGAACATATAAGAAATCTCAAATTAGAATAATCAGCAAGGCTATTAGACCTTAACTTTTCATGATTTTCAAACTCCAAAGCTGATGTAGAAGATTGATGAACCAAATAACAAGTTGTAGAAACAATTTTTGTCTAAAAATCCTTAGACAACCAACATTCAATAACATACTTCTTGCTCTTTTTAATAAAGTTATATTCATCATTATATCTACTTTATTTAAAATAAAAAAAATTAAATTTTAATGAAAAACAGGTTGCACTGCAACCCTAATCAGGATTTTGATTCATAAAATAAATCACTCTAATTATTTTATCGTTTACAATTTGCATTATTTTTATTTTTTTTATCTTGAATAAATGACACACTGTCCTTGAGCATCCTTCTTTCTTTCCACTCAAATTCAAATTCTAGACTTTTCTTCCTAAAATTGTTGATAAACCCTAAGTTAATTCATTGATCTACAAATTCTGTTTCTGTTGGGATTTGAATAGAATCATTTCATATTATTGAAAGTTTTACAACTTTCACCACCAGATTGAAAACCAAAATTTAAAAATAATCAACTCACTTGATCACAACAGTACAACTTTCAAACAAGAAAAAGAGAAGTCATTTCAGAGCTTATTTGAAAACATGGTGGCTGTATTTCTAAAAAATTTAAATTTTTTTATTTTAAATTTATATTTAAATTTTTTTGAATTATTTTGATATACTATTAAAAATAAATTTTGAAAATAAAAAAAAAAAAAAAACTTTAAAAATCAATCGTTTCCCCCATTTCGTTCCAAACACGCTATTTAAATTCTTTCGGTGGCCATTGGTCAATTATGCAAGGAGACATGTAACTTTACCAGCATTGGACTTTGAGTGCTTAACGGGACATTAGTTGGACTTTTTGTCCCCTCCTTTGCTTTGGTAAAACTGAACCAGACTGTACCATCTCTCATGATCCTTCATGTGTAGAAATAATACATGCTTTCTAGCGTGTATAGGAGTGAAATTATCATTAGTTTTTAAAATATTTTTTATTTATAAATATATTTAAATAATATTTTTTTAAAAAAATTATTTTTAATATCAATATATTAAAATAATCTGAAAATATCAAAAAAATATTAATTTAAAAAAAATTCAAATTTTTTCAAAAACTCTTTTAAAACGTAAAAATAATCTAAAGGAGCAGTTTAACTGGACATATATCATAAATTTGCTTTTTAAAAATTATGAATTTGAGTATTATAAATTTTAGAACTACTAAAATTTTATCTTATTATTAATTTTAAAATTTTAAGAATTAATTAACATCCGCGTAAACTAACTCAACAATACTAGCTACCTAAAAAATAATACATGCTTTTTATTTTTCCACACTTCACGTAAGACTTTGGGGGTGCCAATTTATGGGTACAATAGGAGTATATATTTCAACATCAACAAGACCATACCAAGATCCTCTTCAAAAACAAAATCATCCCACATGGAGGGACAAGTAATTTAATCAACATCATAAGAATTCCACATGTTTCCTCTAAGAATAAGGTTGCCTAAATTTAGCACTTATAGAGGAGCTTCACCCATAATATATAGTTTATCGAAGCTAATGAATTAGTCCTCCTAGTATTAAAAACTATATATATTCAATTATTGTGTTTTTGAATCCGCTTATAGCTTGATCATGAATTAATAGAAAAATATAAAAAAAAGAACATCATGCAAGAAGATTAATGAGAAAAGAAGACATTTTGTGGAGCAAAATATCACTAAATTAAGTATGATCATTATTGATTAAAGGACTAATTGATTAGTTTTTAAGACTACATGGACTATTTAGGAATGTGATTGCAGTTGTTTTTTAAATTGTTTTTCATGCCGAAATGTATCAAAATGATGTTTTTTTATTTTTTTAAAATTATTTTTGACATCACCGCATCTATACATACCAAAAAATTAATTTTTAACAAAAACAAAATTTAAAATTTTAGCTCTCTTAAATGTTTTCCAAACCTGGAGGGGCATATTTATGATTTAATTTGAAAAGAAAATGATATAATTTCAAGATTCAAACGTTGCTAGCAAGACTGCTGGAAACCTTATGATGAACATTATTCATGGCTCATGATATGATGGGAATGGACCGAAGAAGCACAGAAGGGAGGGTTAAACGAGGAAGATCAGTTTTCTGTCTTAAATAGTCAAAACGCATCTAACACCAGCGTGGAGCTCACATGTGAGGCAATGATTTTTCTTTAGTCAATCTACTTCTTTTTAGATTTTAAATCTCTCTAAAAAAACAAAACTAAAATTAATTTATTATTAAAGAAAGCCTAATCAGTAATTAGCGCACGCAGCAGAGAGGTAGCATGCAATGATTGCTAACAAGCAACCGCATGCAAAAGGGTATCTTTAATTTTTCATATGAACGACCACAAAAATTAACTTTTCAGTGAGGATCCAAGCCCCATTATATATTATAATTAGGCATTATTTAGGGGCATTTAAAATTACACTTGTTTTTTAAAAATTATTTTTTAATATTTTTAAATCGTTTTGATGTATTGATATTAAAAATAAATTTTTAAAAATAAAAAAAAAATATTATTTCAATGCATTTTCAAGCAAAATACATTTTGAAAAACAACTATTATCACATTTTTAATAATGAAAAAAGTACAAAGGAGTCTTGGTCTTATTCATTTTTTTTGGTGAGGAACAATCCATCAAAATTTTAATCAGTCATATTAAACCTAACCCAACTACAAAATGAACCCCAAATAGATGTATACTGCCACAAGACACATTTTGGGCCACCTGATTTTCAGCCATTAGACTCATTGATTGGAAAATAAATTCTTAATTTAATAATAATAAAAACTCCACAAGGAAAAATCGAACAACCCAAAGCTTCATCATAACCAAAATTATATTGGGTTTCTTGAAACACATACAAGTAGCAGAAACAATAAATATAAAGTTTTATAGGAGTTCTAAGGATCTCATTAGACATATCTAGAGTTGTTTCGGATTTATACGAAGATTAGCTAAAGATTAGATGTTCTTTTCGGCTTTAAGCATTTGCTTCGAAACTGAGTTATCGCAAACCATAAGTTGTCTAAGTAGACGGTCTCTAACAATAATCCACAAAAACCACCAGTGAGAAATCTCCTAAACCTTTTTAAGAGAGAGGGATTGTTATATCTTAGAGTGTTAGCTCTTTTCTTTTGTATTTTAGATGTTTACATATTGTACTTTTTTCACTATTCTCTTCCTTTTAGGAAATCAGGTGTTGGACCAGACCACAAGCCCGAGCTCAAACAATACCCAATATTGGGCCCAAGTCACGACACCTAATTTCATTGAAAAAATATTGATAAATCTTGATCCATCAGAATGGAAAAAAATACATAATATGAAATGCTTTGAAAACAGTACATAGAAAGCTCTAGTGATTAAGAACGAACATCAAAAAGTTGCTAAAGGAGACCATTGCACACTTATAGTCCACTAGAAAATATATGACAAACTTAGCTATAAAAATCATAACTCACATGGAAAACATATACCCCTTGCACATCAGCCTCATCTCAAATATATAGAAAATTTTTATTTTCACTATATGTCTCACACTTCACTTCTATGGATTTTATTCAAATAAGCACACATATGCCTTTTACATGCTCTTTTAAGTTTTTTCAAAGAAAAATGAAATCAAAATCACCATTTTTTAAAAATATATGGACTATGTCACATGTAACAAAACATCATAATAGTTTAGTTGACTACTTATGGAATTTAATCATGGTTTATAATTACTTTCATTTGATTTTCTAACTCGAAGATTAAACTATCTAAAAAATTAAATAATGTTCGTTTTAAAAAAAATATGTTAGAAAAAAAACTAGCTAAATGATGGAACAACATATTTTATACATGTTTTTTTGCCTAAAATCCATGTTCAAAACAAGGAACCAAAGGCAGAGTGATAATGCAACACCTTTTGGGCTTAGCCAAATGCTGAGCTTAATCATATATAGGTCTGACAAGTTGCTAGACCCATCACTCTCGGGCTCACCTAATAGCTGAGCCCAAGTATAAGTGGCTTTGGCAATCTTATCAGGCTTTATATTGGACCACGAGATTTTGACGAGTCAAAGATATTTTTTTCTAATAAGTCAAAGATATTTTCCCTCTTTGGAATATAAGAAATGTTTTAATACTATCAGGAAAAGAGGATTTTTTAGTCAACCCTCCACTAAAAGGTAAGAAAGATTAGCTATAAAGACCCATTGGATCTTTAAAAGCAATAGGTTCTCAATTTTCATTATTGACTGCATATTTATTTTAAGATTCTCTCTTTAAAATATCATTTTTTTTGTCTAAAAAAAAGATACTTACTTAAGCATTAGAGAGTCCCTATATTCATAAAAATGATCTTTTACAAGTATAAGACACCATCCACCAGCCACTTTGACTAGGGATAATGAATCAAATTATTAGAACCAATATATTAATCGATTATCCAACACATAAGCCTTGTTCTTAAGTTACTTGTATTTTTTGGAACATCATCAATAGTGCCTTCTGTGGGAATTGATAAAAAAGCCATCGATTGGTCTTCCAGAACTAGTTTATTGACATCCCTAGTCACTATCAAAGACATATAATCAAATCACTCCTAGAATGAAATGTATCATAGATCTTCCTATAATTGTTGGAACATTTGCTTCATCAAAGCTTCAACAACATTTCAATAAGAAGTAGGAAAAGCTATGCAATAATTTGATCATTTTAAGTCAGGGTATGATTTCTTTTACTTATGGGCTTAATGAGACGAGCACATTTGGGTTAGGTGTTTTCCAACTTCATGAATGCAGTTGGAGCCTCGAAATTTGAGAAAGCTTCCAACAAATACAAGTGGAATGTTGGTTCAAACCATAAAACATATGAAGTCTATTTCGCAACTACCCAAAAGACATCTACTAGAAAAACTCTATTATCTCCTCATTTAGAACTAAGACTATGATCTCAACAGAAATGTCATTGAATTGATTATACCTTAAAAGATAATAAAAATATACCATGGTCAAAGACTAAGAATGCAAGTTCTTATATATGAATTGAATTATTCAAAGTAACAATGTTTTCTTTTCACCAGGTGACATAAAGGGAAATAACCTCATAAGGATGAAATAGAATTAGTCTTTTTAGTGCAATTACACAATTTACCTTGGAATGGATCAAATTCTCCCTATTGTGATTGTATAATTTACCTAGGAAGGGATTGACATGGTGTTCCTAGTGCAATTGCACATTTCTTCAATGATGGGGTTGACATGACATCTCTCCAGGGCAATAGCCCCACAACTTTCTAAGAATGAGATGAAAACAATCTCTCTAGTATGATTGCATAATTTACCTTAGAATTGATTGATATGGTCTCCCTAGTGAGATTGTATATTTCTCTAATAATAAGATTAACATGACATCTTTTCAAGGAAATAGCCCCACAACCTTTCAAGAATGAGATAAACACAATCTTCCTAGAGAGATTGCATAATTTACCTTACAAGGGTTTAAAGTCTCCCTAGTGTGATTGCACAATTTACCTTGGAAGAGATTGATATAGTTTCCTTAGTGCGATTGCATATTTCTTCAAGGATGGGATTGACACAACATCTTTTCAGGGCAATAGCCTCACACTTCTTTCAAGGATGGAATAAACTCAGTCTTCCTAGTGCGATTACATAATTTACCTTGGAAGGGATCAAAGTCTTCCTAGTGCAATTGCACAATTTACATTGGAAGGGATTGGCATAATTTCCCTTGTATAATGACACATTTATTCAAGGATGGGATATACTACCTTAGTAATGATGCTTTGCCTAAGAACATTAACACCAATCTCCATCTCATGTTTATAGGCTTTTTAACAATACACTACAAATTCATCCAGACCGATAGGAATATACCAAAAACCAAGATTTCCACTTGGTTCCAGGCAAGGGCAGATCCCTCTTAAATCTTGATTAAGATTAGACAAAGTTCAAATTTGATAAATGTTTTTCTAAGTATGGGTGTCAGACCCATATAAATTTTCAAAAAAAATTTAATGGTTTTTGGACCCTACATGAAATTTTTAATATGGTGTTAGACCCACACCGATTGTTTAGGGAATTCCTTTAATATTTTTTTCAAGTATGGGTGTTGGACCCATATAAAATTTCAAAGTTTTTCTAAAGGTCTTAAACCTCGCATGAAATGTTTATTATGAACATTAGATCCTTACACAAGTCAAAAGAGAAATGAAAAGAATACAATTTTTATAAAATAAGAAATATATGTTATACAAATAAACCCTAGAAGACCGAGGTTGTGTATATGAGTAAAAGGAGATGGGGAAAAAAGGCTTAGATATATAGCCCAAGCTCTTCAGTTAGATATTCCTCATGTTGGGCAGTATCAACCTTGATTGATGTCGCACCCTCGCGGCGATCCTCGATTGCTTTCAGGGTCTTTTATTTTGATTTGTATAAAGGAGTCGCCACCTAGTATTATGGTCACTAGGAAACCTAACTGGTCTTTCAGAGATTCTAAGGCAAGGGACTGGTTGCGTAAAGGGAAGGTATTAGCACCCCTAGTACGCCCTACCTAAGGTAAGCTGCTTGGTGTTTGGTTTGTCTTATAATTGCTATGGTGTTGGTGTTCTCTTAAATAGGTTTTCTAGGAAAGGTTTGCTATGGTAAATAGATTTGGGTTCAAAGTTTGGAAGCAAGAACCCTTGGCCAATATTGATCATACCTTTAGATATTTCTACAAAGTACCAAGGAGAACCAATATAGACCTCTTGAAATCTGTGTTTGACTCAAATTAGATTTATTAAGATAGAAATCCAAGGAGATTCCATGTGCTTTAAAAGCTCATTTTTCCCTTAGTATTTCATACTCTCACAGCTCGTAAACCGTGGAGTCAAAAATTGAAATGTCCTCAATTATAATTAAGGCTTCTTTCAAGGATATGTGATGACTTGTTATTCCTAGAAAATTATTTTGGATATTTACCACTTAGGGTTTCTTTATCCAAATATTAACAGTGAATAATAACAAATTATTCCCAATAATATTTTGGATATTCATCCCTTTGGGATTTCTTTATCCAAACATTAGCGGTGAATAATAGATGAATTCCCCCCAAAATAAGATTTTGTATTTTTTTTGGAATATTGGCCAATACCCTTTGGAGTTTTACAAACATGTTGTAAAATCCAGAAATGCAAGAAAATAATTTTGTTGTGTTTAAGAAATCCATGCGAAAACACATTTTCAAAACTTCCCATATTTTTTTTTATATAAAAGGAACGTTCAAAACATGTTAGGGTATTGGCCGTATGCAACACACAAGAAAACATTTTTTTGATATATATGTGAATTTGTCGCATTGCGTCAAAAACCGGGTATTCTAAACACGAGATTGATATTTTTTTACAACATAAAAAATTCAGACCTTAAAACAAATATACCAGAAAATCATAAATCTCTTTCTCTTTCTTTTTTTGAAAAAAAAAAACGAAACGAAACCAGCAGATCCGGACACAAAAAAAAAACTCAGCTACTGTTCAAGTGAATTATAATTCACTTGAACAGTAAACACAAAAGGCATGCACAGTAGGTATGTAATTAAAATGCAAAGTGAAGAGAATGCATGGAAACTTACCTGGCGCTGAAACGGGCGAAGGGGATGGCCTGCAGCTTCTGCACACGACCGGTTATCATTGATTCTGGAGACAATGACGAACGCTGGTAAAACTGGTGTTGGTCTTTGCCTTTCTCTTCTTGCCGATGCTTTCTCTGGAGACGACGAAGACGATGATGAAGGTGTGATGTGCTGGCGGAATGGATGTTCTTCCCTCTGTGTTTTCTTGCTCCTTCTCTGTTTTCCTGGGGGCTGCTGCTTCGTTGCACCGCTGGAGGAGAAGAAACTACTGGAGACGGAAACGAAGGGACAAAGGCGATGGCGAGGGCGTGCTGGTTGGTCCTTCTGTGTTTTCTTCTGTTTATCTTCTTTCCTTCTGCTCGTCCCTGTTGTGTTCTTCCTCGTCCGTTTGTTCTCTGGTTTTCTTTCCCGTGCTTCCCGTCTTGTCTCTACTGAGAAGAAATGGTTGCTGCTGCTGTGGGGTTCGGTGGAGGCCGGTCTGGGGCTACGTCGATAGAGAGGGCTGCTTCGGGTGCAGGGAAGAAATGGCCGAGAGAGGGGAATGGCCAGGAGGGGGACTGGTTTTGGGTGCTCTCTCTCTCTCTTGTTCTTGTCAGAAGGAAATGGAAATGAGTGGGCTGTCGAGAAGAGTGAGATGAGGAAATCGGGGAAGGTGGTTGGCTATGTGTAGAAGGAGAAAGGGACTGTGGCTTTAATGGGGTTCTCTGGTTTTGCAAGGGAAGAATGGAGATGGGGAACTAACAGAGAGGGGAGCTGCTGCGTTTTGGAGGAGAGATGGGGGAAGAGACGGGGCTCTTTGGAAAAAGAAGAGAGGATGAGCGGCTGCCTTTTGTTGGCTAGGAAAGGGGGAGGGGAGGTTCTTGGTTCTGCAGGGAAGATGGAGATAGGAGTGGTGGCTTGGTTTCGGCCTGTAGAAAAAAATTAGGTTTAGGTTTTTTTTTCCTTCGTGGTTGCCCTAAAATTTTCTCTTTAAAAATTATCCTCTGTCAATTTTCTCCCCCTCGTGCATATGGCTGAAGGTTCATTTATATAGAAAATCTCTACACGTGTTATTTAAGGAAATATTGCAATAATTATTGCAGAGATTGTCTTCTATAACCAGCACCAACAAATCCTATATATATGGTATTTTATATTACAGTGATTACTTTCCATAACCAGCACGAATCAAATCATATATCTATGGTATTTTATATTGCAGTAATTATATATGATTCAATAATTATCTTCTTGACATATTGCTTCCTTAATATTAGCCATGATGCTCTATGTTATCGCCACATGTAAACCCTTATTTTTTTATTTTTTTATTTTTATTTTTATTTTTTTGAAAAATTATTAAAACATGGGTCAAAAATTGGGTAGCAACAGATGCCCCCTCTTTACAATGCTTACGAAGCAAAACTCCTCAATGTTTTGCATAGTAAGCTTGTAAAGAAAAAGTATTCCTTGCTTGCTGAGTGATCCACTCATCCAAGGACTTCACTTTTTTAAAAAGAAAGTGGTCTCGTTATCATGGGTGACCTGCTCTTTTTTTTTTATAAAGAAAATCAGTCTATTTTCACGGGCGACCTGCCCACGCACACTCTAACCTGGTCTATTTTCATGGGCGACTTGCCCACATACTCATGCTGGTCTATTTTCACGGGCTACCTGCCCTTTTGATTGGGTTAACCTAAGATCTCATCTGGCGACCTCCTTTAACCCGAAGCAAAGTCGGTGTGTAACTCGGTCAACCTAAAATCCCATCTAGCGATTCCCTTTAACCAAAGCTAAACTCTATGTGGGTTTAGGTTAACCTGAGATCCCATCTAGCGATCTTCTTTAATCCGAAAAATACAAAAATGTGTGTGTGGTCTTATTATGACAGGTGACCTACCCAAATGTAAGATGGTCTCATTTTGACGGGTGACCTACCCAAATGCAAGATGGTCTCATTTTGACGGGTGACCTACCCAAATGCAAGATGGTCTTATTGTGATGGGTGACCTACCCAAGTGGAGAGAAGGGAACAGTAGTCTCATTCTTATGGGTGACCTAACCAGGGGAAGAATGGCCTCATTATAATGGGTGACCTACCCAAGTAAAAAAAAGATGGAGAATGGTCTCATTCTAATGGGTGACCTATCCAAGTGGAAAGGGGGAAGAGTGGTCTCATTCTTATGGGTGACCTACCCAGGGGGGAGAATGGCCTCATTATAATGGGTGACCTACCCAGGTAAAAAAAAATGGAGAATGGTCTCATTCTAATGGGTGACCTACCCAGAAAAAATGGTCTCATTGTGATGGGTGACCTACCTAAGTGGAAAAGGGGAAGAGTGGTCTCATTCTTATGGGTGACCTACCCAGGGGGAAGAATGACCTCATTATAATGGGTGACCTACCCAGGTAAAAAAAAAAAGATGGAGAATGGTCTTATTCTAATGGGTGACCTACCCAGAAAAAATGATGGTCTCATTGTGATGGGTGACCTACCCAGGTGGAAAAGGGGAAGAGTGGTCTCATTCTTATGGGTGACCTACCCAAGGGGAAGAATGGCCTCATTATAATGGGTGACCTACCCAAGTAAAAAAAGATGGAGAATAGTCTCATTCTAATGGGTGACCTACCCAGAAAAAATGATGGTCTCATTATGATGGGTGACCTACCTAGGTGGAAAAGGGGAAGAGTGGTCTCATTCTTATGGGTGACCTACCCAGGGGGAATGGCCTCATTATAATGGGTGACCTACCCAGGTAAAAAAAAAGATGGAGAATGGTCTCATTCTAATGGGTGACCTACCCAGAAAAAATGATGGTCTCATTGTGATGGGTGACCTACCCGTTTTGAATTTCAAAAGAAATTATCTTACCTCGAGGAATGAAGCAGTGCTGGTTCACAATTCATATTCTTTTCCGTAGTTCTGTTGACCTGAGATTCTGTATCTCAGCGAGTCCCAAAACTTGGAATTATTTGGCTTTCGTCACACCTTTCATGACAGGTTAGTGTTATGATAATATAGCATGCATGTTTTTGTTTATCTATTTTTGAAAACCTAGGTCCCCCTTTTCGTTGTAGCCTTCTTCGAGCTCCTGTTTCCATTTGTTTGCCCGACCTATCCTCTTGAACTGGAATATGCTCCATGCGCTATATGTCCTATCCTTTTTATGCTTGGTGAAGAGATCTCTAGTTTCTTATGGGGCCCTTTCTTGCTCCATTGAATAGTCTTTTATTATACTTTTGCAGATGTTTTAATCGTCTTTTTCCATTTTTTAAGAAATTATTTTCAGAGGAAAACTCAAAGGATCTGGTTTTATTCATGAAAACTGAAACTTTTAATGCAATCATCATATTTTGTTTTAAGCAACTCTCATAAAAGGTGTTTCAACAATTCTATAATGATACCCCTTTGGGCTTTGGTTCACTAATAGACCCCTATGTGCACTTTTTGCCCCCTAGTGTGGTGTACAAAACCTATCAGGTTTGAATTTGGTTTGGGATCCCTCCAATTTTGAGAATGGATGGAGTCATCTTCTTAGTCATGTGTAAAAACAGTTTTTTTAGTAAAAGATTTTGAATGCTATGAGATCATGCGCTTTATGAAGAAAAGGTTTTTTACAGAGAGAATTCATGGCCGAACTTTATTTTATGGATCCGGAAGCATAGTATTTCTTTATAGAGTCAGCATTCACAGGTCTAACTAGATATTCTCAATCCATTCTAGATAACAATAAAGCTCCTCCCGATAACGCTTTCTTTACCATGTAAAGGCCCTTATTGTTTTGCGTCCATTTACTCTGATCTTCTCCTGGTAAAGGCTATATTTTCTTCAGTACAAAATCTCCTTCATGGAATCCTCGAGGTCGGACCTTCTTATCATATGATTTGGTTATCCGTGATGATGATAGATTGCAGCTATCCTCTTTTTACTGATCAGATTCAACTATTCATATCTAACTTTTACCCATCCCACCTCTTCTAAACTCAAAGTCTACCAATACTCTTAATGAGGGGGTTTCCACTTCTAAAGGCATCACCGCCTCCATTCCATATACCAAAGTGTATGGTGTGGCTCCTGTTGAAGTTCGGATTGCGGTGCGGTACGCATGAAGGGCAAATGGCAACATCTCATGCCAATCCTTGTAGGTGACTACCATATTCGAAATAATCTTCTTTGACATTTTCCTTAGTAGCTTCTACCGAACCATTCATCTTTGGCCTACAAAGCGAGGAATTGGAATGCTTGACTTTCCATTTAGCACAGAGTTCTATTATCATCTTGCTATTGAAGTTCTGGGCATTATTAGTTATAATATTTTCTAGTGGACCATATCGACAGATCAAATCTCTTTCCAAAAATTTTTTACCACCTTTTGCCTCCACGACATCCAAATCTCAACAATGTTCTGTCAGATGATTTCTTATACAAAGTTTCCCCATCAAGATAGAAATCCATTACCAACCTCCTCAAAGTCTTCTTATTGATTTTGGATGCCCCCATGGGATATTTCTGGTTTTGGATGAAATTCTTGATATCATAGTACCAAGGGTTTCCATCTATTTCTCTTTCAACTGAGCAACAATGAACTGGGTTATTTCTGGTATCAATGTGTACTGGTCGCACCTTGTGCCCAAAGTCTATTCTAGTCATAGAAGTTAGCGTGACCAAAGCATCATCAAAATGGTTTCCTTCCCTTCCTAGATGGGTGAACTTTATTTCCTCAAATTCTCTAGCCAATTTAGACAGGTATTATTGGTAAGGTCTCAACTTCTCGTCCTTGGTTTGCCATTTTCCTTTCACTTGGCAAATAACCAAAATTGAGTCTCCATACATATCTATCTTTCTGATATTCAGCTCCAATGCTACCTCTAAAACGAGAATGCAAGCTTCATACTCCTATGTTGTTATTGCACCCAAACTGCGACTTAACTAAAACCGGATATTGTTTCTTATTAGGAGAGATTAGCACTGCCCCCATTCTGTTACCACAGCACCATCAAAGTACATAATCCACCGATGTAATTTCCCTTCCTTGACTAAAAGCACATCTTTATCAGAAAAATGAAATTTTAACGGCTCATAATCTTCCACAACATGGTCAGCTAGGTGATCGACGATGACTTTCATGGCTTTTCTTGTCATATATACTATGTCGTACTTAGCTAGTAGAACTTGCCATTTTGCAATTCAGCTTGATAGATAGGGGTGGAGTAGGTACTGCTTGATTTTCGCGAAAGCTTCTTCACACTCTTATTCCAAATTCCGAGATTCTTCTTCCTTAACAATTAAAGATGAGGTCATAAGTCGTGGTTAATTGAGATATAAACGGAGCAATGTAATTCAACCTTCCCAAGAACCTCCTTACATCCTTCTCAGTCTTGGGAGTTGGCATAGATTAAATAGCCTTTACTTAACCAGGGTCCACTTCTATCCCTTTGTCACTCATCATAAATCCCAACAACTTCCTAGATTTCACCCCGAATGAACACCTTGCATGGTTAAGCCTCAACTTGTACTTCCTTAGTCTTTCAAATAATTCCTTCAATATTTGGACATGATTCTCTCTCTCTCTAGATTTAGCAATCATGTTATCCACGTATACTTTAATCTCTTTTTGCATCATGTCGTGAAATAGAGCCATCATGACCCTTTGGTAGGTGGCCCCGACATTCTTTAACCTAAATGACATGACCTTGTAGCAAAAGGTTCCCCATAGTGTTACAAAGGTTTCTTCTCCTTATCCTCTTGCGCCATTTTATCTTATTGTAGCCCGAAAACCGGTCCATAAAGGAATATATGGGGTTACGAGTTGCATTGTCAACCAGCATATCTAGGAGTGATAGAGGAAAATTGTCTTTAGGGTTAGTCCGGTTTAAGTCCCTAAAGTCCACACAAACTCTAATTTTAACTTCCTCTTCGGGTACTACCATTATGTTGGACACACATTGCAGATACTTGACTATTTCTAGAAAGCCAGCATTCCACTGCTTTTCAATTTATGTTTTTACCTTGATCAAGACATTCAGATTGGTCCTTCTCAACCTTTGCTTAACCGATTTGCATCCTTCTACTAGTGGTACCTTATACAAACCAGGCATATCCTTGTAGGACCAGGAAAAAAAAATCTACATAATCTTGGAGTAGTGCAATCAACTCTTTTTTTTTTTAGGGGTGATCAAAGTCTATATCTTCAACTCTCTCTTGATTTCTTCATCGCCTACATCTATGGTTTCAAGCTCCTCTCTAGCGGGTTTCCAAGCTTGTTCGTGTTATTAATTTTTGTGAATCCCCTAATGTTATTTTCCTAACATTCTTCCTCTTTTACAACTAATATGTATTTTTAAAGTCCGGCCATTCATTCTCAGTGTAAAGTGCAGGTGTAGTTATGAAAGATTCGCTTTGAAAAAGGAAAGTGATGTGTAAAAACACCAAGATGAACTTTTGAAAATGCATGATCTTATTAAAGGGAAAAGTTTGGCTAAAAAAAACAAGGATAAAATCCCATTGACATTTGAAACCTCGGTTTAAAAAGTTGAAAAAGGCAAACAACACAATATCATGATCACACAAGCATTGTTGATTAAATTTTGAACACCAATGGAGCTTCTTAGGTCTCCCAATTCTGGAACATCTCTCTCTTGGCTAGCTTTTGAATGAAGGTCTTGAGATTCAAGATGCTTTGAGCTTAGGCTTGTTTGGATGCAAAAAGATATTATGGAGCATACATCCTAAAGATAGGTTCTAGTTCCTTTATGTGAGACATAGGGTTGGTTTACTACTTGGTTCTAAAGAGGGTCTCTTGCTGTCCTAGTGATCACCCTCGTAAAGGCAATATGGGGGTTCAACAGATAGTGGGATGGTACATGTACCAATCACTATCAGTCTAAACACTCAGCAAAGAGTTAGGGTTTACACAAACTTAAACCTTGACTCAAGTCATAAGGCAAGCTGCTAGTCCCCCACTTAACTTAAAATTTAATGTGTGTGCTCTCCAAAAAGAAAATAATAATAAAGTGATGAATGACTACATCATGTATAACAGAATGTAAAGATGTATGCTAAAGTTTTTAAACAAATTATCATTCATAGTAAAAAAACAACGACACATAGCATAATAAAAAAAACAATTACCAAGCTTAGTCCAAGGGTCCCCAATGGAGTCGCCATCCTGTCGCACCCTCGCGGCGATCCTCGATTGCTTTCAGGGTCTTTTATTTTGATTTGTATAAAGGAGTCGCCACCTAGTATTATGGTCACTAGGAAACCTAACTGGTCTTTCAGAGATTCTAAGGCAAGGGACTGGTTGCGTAAAGGGAAGGTATTAGCACCCTTAGTACGCCCTACCTAAGGTAAGCTGCTTGGTGTTTGGTTTGTCTTATAATTGCTATGGTGTTGGTGTTCTCTTAAATAGGTTTTCTAGGAAAGGTTTGCTATGGTAAATAGATTTGGGTTCAAAGTTTGGAAGCAAGAACCCTTGGCCAATATTGATCATACCTTTAGATATGTCTACAAAGTACCAAGGAGAACCAATATAGACCTCTTGAAATCTGTGTTTGACTCAAATTAGATTTATTAAGATAGAAATCCAAGGAGATTCCATGTGCTTTAAAAGCTCATTTTTCCCTTAGTATTTCATACTCTCACAGCTCGTAAACCGTGGAGTCAAAAATTGAAATGTCCTCAATTATAATTAAGGCTTCTTTCAAGGATATGTGATGACTTGTTATTCCTAGAAAATTATTTTGGATATTTACCACTTAGGGTTTCTTTATCCAAATATTAACAGTGAATAATAACAAATTATTCCCAATAATATTTTGGATATTCATCCCTTTGGGATTTCTTTATCCAAACATTAGCGGTGAATAATAGATGAATTCCCCCCAAAATAAGATTTTGTATTTTTTTTGGAATATTGGCCAATACCCTTTGGAGTTTTACAAACATGTTGTAAAATCCAGAAATGCAAGAAAATAATTTTGTTGTGTTTAAGAAATCCATGCGAAAACACATTTTCAAAACTTCCCATATTTTTTTTTATATAAAAGGAACGTTCAAAACATGTTAGGGTATTGGCCGTATGCAACACACAAGAAAACATTTTTTTGATATATATGTGAATTTGTCGCATTGCGTCAAAAACCGGGTATTCTAAACACGAGATTGATATTTTTTTACAACATAAAAAATTCAGACCTTAAAACAAATATACCAGAAAATCATAAATCTCTTTCTCTTTCTTTTTTTGAAAAAAAAAAAACGAAACGAAACCAGCAGATCCGGACACAAAAAAAAAAACTCAGCTACTGTTCAAGTGAATTATAATTCACTTGAACAGTAAACACAAAAGGCATGCACAGTAGGTATGTAATTAAAATGCAAAGTGAAGAGAATGCATGGAAACTTACCTGGCGCTGAAACGGGCGAAGGGGATGGCCTGCAGCTTCTGCACACGACCGGTTATCATTGATTCTGGAGACAATGACGAACGCTGGTAAAACTGGTGTTGGTCTTTGCCTTTCTCTTCTTGCCGATGCTTTCTCTGGAGACGACGAAGACGATGATGAAGGTGTGATGTGCTGGCGGAATGGATGTTCTTCCCTCTGTGTTTTCTTGCTCCTTCTCTGTTTTCCTGGGGGCTGCTGCTTCGTTGCACCGCTGGAGGAGAAGAAACTACTGGAGACGGAAACGAAGGGACAAAGGCGATGGCGAGGGCGTGCTGGTTGGTCCTTCTGTGTTTTCTTCTGTTTATCTTCTTTCCTTCTGCTCGTCCCTGTTGTGTTCTTCCTCGTCCGTTTGTTCTCTGGTTTTCTTTCCCGTGCTTCCCGTCTTGTCTCTACTGAGAAGAAATGGTTGCTGCTGCTGTGGGGTTCGGTGGAGGCCGGTCTGGGGCTACGTCGATAGAGAGGGCTGCTTCGGGTGCAGGGAAGAAATGGCCGAGAGAGGGGAATGGCCAGGAGGGGGACTGGTTTTGGGTGCTCTCTCTCTCTCTTGTTCTTGTCAGAAGGAAATGGAAATGAGTGGGCTGTCGAGAAGAGTGAGATGAGGAAATCGGGGAAGGTGGTTGGCTATGTGTAGAAGGAGAAAGGGACTGTGGCTTTAATGGGGTTCTCTGGTTTTGCAAGGGAAGAATGGAGATGGGGAACTAACAGAGAGGGGAGCTGCTGCGTTTTGGAGGAGAGATGGGGGAAGAGACGGGGCTCTTTGGAAAAAGAAGAGAGGATGAGCGGCTGCCTTTTGTTGGCTAGGAAAGGGGGAGGGGAGGTTCTTGGTTCTGCAGGGAAGATGGAGATAGGAGTGGTGGCTTGGTTTCGGCCTGTAGAAAAAAATTAGGTTTAGGTTTTTTTTTCCTTCGTGGTTGCCCTAAAATTTTCTCTTTAAAAATTATCCTCTGTCAATTTTCTCCCCCTCGTGCATATGGCTGAAGGTTCATTTATATAGAAAATCTCTACACGTGTTATTTAAGGAAATATTGCAATAATTATTGCAGAGATTGTCTTCTATAACCAGCACCAACAAATCCTATATATATGGTATTTTATATTACAGTGATTACTTTCCATAACCAGCACGAATCAAATCATATATCTATGGTATTTTATATTGCAGTAATTATATATGATTCAATAATTATCTTCTTGACATATTGCTTCCTTAATATTAGCCATGATGCTCTATGTTATCGCCACATGTAAACCCTTATTTTTTTATTTTTTTATTTTTATTTTTGTTTTTTTGAAAAATTATTAAAACATGGGTCAAAAATTGGGTAGCAACAATTGAGAACACATCCATAAAATTAGGCACTGGGATTGGATAAAAGGCAGCATTAAAGTCCACATGATTTCTCTTGATTCATTGAAGAAATATAGGTTGGATATAACAAGTAAGATCTTGTCCCAAACCATCTCAGTCAAAGCTTAAGACCTGTTAAAAAAATTCTTGGAACTCCTCAGAAGAGTTTCTTAAAGACTTTAGCTGAGCCTAAGAACTTCGGGCTTCATCCTTAGACCCTTTTAGGTGGTTTTTTCCTCAAGGATCTCCTATTTCAGAGTATCTACTTGGTTATCAGCGGCCTAAAACAATTTATTATTGGAGTCTAATTGAAGAAAAATGCCTTGTATTTATTCCTTCAGCGATGAATAAGCCATCTTAAAGCTCCTCATTTCAGCCTCCATAACAACCTTCTTCTCTAGTCACTCAAAGACAACTTGATTAGCCTTATTTTGGGGCCTTACATGGTTCATCTCGATAATTTAGGGCCTCTTAGAATGGACGCACATCATGAAAGTCTAAAATAATGAGTGTTAGGAACAATGGTCGTAAAACCAAACTACAAGGAAAACGAGAAAAGTTCATTGCATTGAAGGCTACTAGTCCAGTTAAGGACAAATAACGACAATAGCTCTCATCAAACATCATTGAGATGTCTGATGGAATGGTGATGATCTTCTATAGTAGGCTCACTACCTCGAGGCCATTCTTTTTAAAGCCTAACCTCTCACTAACAATAGTGTCTATGAGCTGCCTCTCCTCATCAAAGGAAAATGAAGAGAGTCCAACAAAAAACAAGGTTAGCAAAAGCATCATCGAACTTTGCTTCCTCAAGAACAACCTAAGTAGAGGGTCTAGTTATTGCAACCTCTATTAAAAAAGCTGGAAGTTAAGGCATAAGAAAGGCCACCATAAGAGCCTTTACGATTGACGATTGATGTTGGAACACTAATCTCTAACATCAATCATAAAGGCTCACTATAACACTCACAAAGAATAAGAAAGAATATGACTACCCCTAACTACCTTTTATACAAGAGTTTTGACTCCCGATGTTGTTTCTTCATGAACAAAGAGTTCATCAATGATGATGGGAAAGTCCATCACGTTGTTAGCCCCACCTCCACTCATGATAAAAGATGAAGACTTCCTTTAAGACCTCTCCTATATAGACTTTGCTGAAGTTTCTTCTTCTCCTTCAACTGTTAGTCTATACATAAAAAAATAAGTGAGCAATAAACTCAGATACATAGAAAATAAAGAATAAGGAAGTTGTATATTTTGTAGTGCAACTTGATAATATCATTTGGTCATTTTATTGACTTCGTACTCGGTCGAGGATGAGTCCAACACAACACACGTTTTCTCCTTGTCTAAGCTTAGACAATGTTTGTTCTTTACATTAGGGGTATGAACCCTCCAATAATGGAAACATCCCCATACCTATTGCATTCTATCTTTGGGACTAACTAGCCCACTATACTTTATTACCAGTCATCTTCCCCTTAATTTCTTGACATGTGCAAACTTCCTACTCAGAGTTCCTTTTATGGCTCTAGTGAGTTTGTTGGCAAAAATGAAAAATAAATGCATGTCATTGCTACCATCTGTGCCAACTAGATGGTAACAATTTTTAAAGATATTAACCGAAGGCTCGATTCTGATGAGCCTAGAAAACTTATCAAAGGTGGACAAAGTTATCCACCCATTAGAGTGCAATTGGCCTCCATCATAAATCCTTAGAGAGGGAAGGAATACCCCAATATATACATGCAAAGGTTGTAATCTTAAATTGACCCTAGGTTAAGCCCAAAGTCTGTCAATTGACACGCTCAACATATTTAAACATTTGAGATATGAACTTTCCTAACTGTAGATGAGTAACAAACTCTTTATCATCTGCACCTAAAGTACCAGAAGCGTCATCGTTAGGGGCTGAGGCAGTCTGTCTATCTCTCTCTCTCTCTCTCTCGTAAGATTCCTTAGTAATGATAGGAGAAGAACTTCTCATGCAATGAGAGCTACTTTCTTCCTTACTTGATTTGGATGTTAGGGTGCTACCCCCCTCTAGTTTTGAGGCCTAGTCTGATGGACCCTTGCCCCCCCTGCTGTTTCTTCCAGTCTTAGGTTAGAACCAAAACTCCTTTTCAGAGGCAACAACACCCCTCTTTCTAGAGATAGATTTGACTCCTTTTAGGTTTATATTTCTTTTTAAAGTAGAAATGAAAGAAGCTTGCAATGAAAAAGGCCTATAATGATTATTTCTTCTTGGATTAGAATAAAACTAGTTCGGGGTTCATTATAAAGTAGTTTTTTAGAAATTACAGAAAAAAAAGAAAAGAAAGAAGTAATAAAAGCTAGGGTTATAAAGAAAACATCTTTCCATCTTACCGTTAGATGAATGACTTTTCATGTCATCTCAGATCTCTAGAAACTCACTCAATCACTACATTAAATGTAAGTTACCATTTCGTTTTCAAGGACACCTCTTTTCAATAGAGACACGTGACCATAAAGAATCCTAACAATTTTATAAAGACAAATCTCATGGAGAAGGTAAAAAGCCTCTTACTAATAGAACAATCAACTCTCAGATAAAAAGATTTTCTTTTAAACTGGAAATCGATCAAAATCTTTGCGTAATAAATACACAAAGACTTGGGGGCTACTAATGGAACAACATATATTATACATGTTTTTTTTTTCCTAAAATCATGTTCTAAACAAGAAACCGAAGGTAGGGTGATAACCCAACATCTTTTGGGGTCAACTAAGCATTGAGCGTAAGCATATATATGTTTGATGAACTGCCAGATCCATCACCCTTGAGCTCAACCAAGCGTTAAACCCAAATACAAGTGGCTCTGACGATTTTATCAAGCTCCATATTGGATCACAAGATTCTGATGAGTTAGAGATATTTTTCCTCTTTGACACATAATAGATGTTTTAATATTATTAGAAAAAGAGGATTTTTGAGTCCATTCTCCACCAAAGGGTATGAAAGATAAGCTATAAAAACCCACCAGATTCTTAAATGCAAGAAGTTCTCAATTTCTATAACTACATATTTATTTTAAGATTCTCTTTCTAAAATATTATTGTCTTTTCTCTAAAAAAAATACTTATTTAAACATCAGAGAGTCTCAAAATCCACCAAATGAATCTTTTGCAGGTATCAAACACCAACCACCAACCACTTTGGTTAGGAAGAATGGATTAGATTGCTAGAATTAAGAGATTAACTGATTATCTAATATATAAGCCTTGTTCTTAAGCTACTTGAATTTTTTGAGATACCATCATTAAGTATTTTTTAAAAGAATAATTTCACACATATAGGTTGTGCCATGAGCAATCAAACCCATCATATAGTTTAATTGGCTATTTATGAAATTTACTTATGGTTTAGAATTAAATTCCTTTGATGTTCTAATATATTAATTAAATTATATTTCAAAAAATAATATTTGTTTCCAAAATTAAAACCTTTCCATAAAAATAATTTATCTATAGATTTTTCAAAAGCATGGTAGAAATGCCAAATGTATAGTTGTTAAACCCGGCTAGACCCAATAGATTGATCTAGAAAACCTGTGTTTTGCAACCTAGTCGAGGTAAGATTTTAAGTTGAATTAATTTTAATTTACCTAGTCGAGGTAAGATTTTAAGTTGAATTAATTTTAATTTTAACCATGTCAATTCTAATTGACCTAATCTAATCCGATCAAGACTTTACGAGTTAGCTTAAAAAGAATTTTAAAATTAAAAATATCATTTTAGATAAAAATATATATGCAAGTTGACTTGCTAAATTAATATCAAATAACCTAAGTACCTGAGCTTTTTTCAAGTCAAACCTATGTGAAAATAATGGCTCGAAGCCTTGGCCGCATATATTTAAGTTAAATGGGGTCTTTATGCTCAACTTAGAAACCAGAATTCTGACACCTCTGCTGTGGGTACCAAAATCTTGACCTTTTCTATCCATTGCCTTGAAAATGAAAGCAAAAAGATTCATGATTCTTGGGAAAGATTAAACCAGTTGGTTCGATTAGTGGCTGGTCGATCCAAGCTTGAAAAGCAACAAATTAGAGAGAATTACAAGGCCATGTATGGAGAAGAAATGACAATTCTTTTCCAAAAGATGCAAGCCCAAATGGGATCAAAAATATGTGCAGCTTTATGACACACATGAACGTGATGCTATCGTCGCAAGGGAAGCTTTTGGACAAGCTGATGCTAACTAAAGGGCTCTTGTTGAGATTTTTGTCGGTCGAAAATGAAGTCATATTGTGCTCATCAAATAGGCTTATTATGAAAGATTTAGAAGGCATTTGGACCAAGATATTACCAATCTTGAGCCACCCCATCCATACCAAAAGGTAATTAAGCTTGTTCAATGTTAAAAGGTCATCAAACAATAAATTACGTAGCATTTTCTGTATGTGTTATTTGAATTGAAGATTTTTGTAGCGTTGGCTGCATCACACAAGGCACACGAGGACGACGTTAGCCAACACATTACAAAATTCGTCTACTACTTGAATATTTTATAAAAGATGATAGTAAAAAGAAGGTATCTATTGACAATGCAACAGGCTAATGGCGGTGAGTAGTGTGTTGCATGCCATTTCTCAAGGTAATTATTACCCAAAAAGAATGATTCTGAGTGTTCCATATCCTGAATTACACTAGTATGCAACTTTTCTTGGTCTGCATAAATGTCTATGCAACACATACATTAAAAATTAAGAAAATATAATCACGCAAACCTGAGGGGTGTAGCTTAAATACTGGTCAGTTTCTAAGTTTGCTTTCTAAAAATCACCAGTTCGAGTCTCTTAAATTTCAAGGTCACTGGAAACTTACATGGTCGTAAACTTTATGTTCTGTGAAATTAGTTAAGGTGCACGTAAACTGCCCCGAACATCTACATTAATAAAAAAAACAAATAAATATATATAAGCATGCCTAAAGATTAAGAAAGCTGTGCTCATGAAAGGAGGAATAATGTGTCATCCACGTAGAAGGAAATCTTCGACAGCTGAAAGAAAACAGAAAGACACCAACAAACATAAAACGTCAAAGCATCCGAAAAGGAAATGTTCCTCTTCAAGAGTAAACCAAGAAGAAACCTCTTCGACCATACCTTATAGAATTTTCATATAAAAGAGGAACAGGAAAGACGCGCCCTTAAAAAAAAAAAAACAACAGTGTATTTCCTTTCAGACATACGATGAGGAGGATGTTTAAAAATATAGTAAAAATTATTTTTAAAATATTTTTTATTTGAAAATATATTAAAATAATATATATTTTTTTAAAAAAATTATTTTGATATCAGCATATTAAAATTATTTAAAAATATAAAAAAATTTAATTTGAAGTATAAAAAAATTAAAAAAAATTATTATTTTTTTAAAATTTAAATCGCAAAAACAAACATATTTTATAAATAAAAAAATAAGCATAGAATCAAAATCAATCATGGCTGGAGTTAACGTCAAGCCCTCTTACGAGGATTCTGAACCCTATTGCAAGTAGTGGAGAATAGAAGATGGACAGGACATGCACTCTTGAGACTCATCTCCATGGTAACAAGATTTTCATCAAATTCTACATTTCATGTTGTCTGAAATAGTAAGATCTCTTCATGGAAATCTCTTGTCCAATGTTACAGTTAAGGAAGCTGAGATGGCTATTATATAAGAGATAGCAAAAGTATGTATAGGTAGGTCAACCTAAATTATACTCCGTAATATGAAATTTCCCATATTAGGGTTGTTACAAATCCCATATTCATGGCAGTGTTTTCTTCACAATAAATTCAAAAGCAACAAATTATCTAATAAATTATAAAATTAGTAATCAATAATAATTTCTATTGTTCATTCTATATGCATAATCTTGGCATTTTGAACAATGGCATTTCTATATTATTATATGGTTTTGGTTCAATTATTGGACCATCCTAGACCTGGGTAGCATCTTATTCTCCAATTATTTGTGGACAATTTCCTTATAATTAGTCCTCCATTAAATCACCAGGTTTCTTCAGCAGTGAGTTACCCTTTGATCTCACTAGAGTTTTTGATGCATGTCCTCCAAATTCTCGTCCATAAATAAATGATGACAGACTTGAGAGGCTTCTATTTGTTTCTTGTTTCTTTTTTATTTATTTATTTTTTATGATAGAGACATGAAAGAATTCTCTAATATTCCAATCAAGTTTCATGGCTTGAACAGTGATCAATCATCTAGATATAGTCGTACATTTTGTGTAGATTATGATAGAATATAAATCATATCTTGGAATTTCACCTAATAGCTTAAGCTATTGGGTTGAGATGGTTTTTTGACATGGTATCAGAGTCTTGATGACCAAGCGGTCACGAGTTTGAATCTCATCATTCCTATTTATTTGATAAAAATTAAGCACAAGGTAATGTGAGCCTGTGCAAGTTTCAAGTCCAAATGATTTTTACTTGAGGGGGTGTGTTAAAGAATAATATAAATCATATTTTGAGACCAGGGGTGATCATTTTTTGTTCGGTTCGGTTTTTATAAAAAAAGTAACCAAACTGATTTTTTTTAAAAAAAAATTGAAATCGGTTCAAACCGACCGGTTTCGGTTCGGTTCGGTTTTTTAGAACAAAAACCGGTTCAAACCGGTTTGGCTTAGTTTTGCCGGTTTGGCTCGGTTTTCTCGGTTTTCTCGGTTTTGGCTCGGTTTTTTTCAATTTGGCTCGGTTTGGGTTCGGTTCGGTTTTTTCGGTTTTTTGCTTATAAAACCAAAACCGAACTGAACCGAACCGGCTGGTTTTTTTAAAATTTTAATCGATTTAATCGGTTTTTTTTTACAGTTCAGTTTTTTCAGTTTTCTCGGTTTAATCGGTTTTTTGGTTTTTTTGCTCACCCCTATTTCAGATCTCACCTAATAGCTTAAGCTATTGGATTGAGATGGTTATTTGACATACCTCCTATGGGATCAGAGCCTTGATGACCAAGCGGTCACGAGTTCGAATCTCACCATCTCCATTTATTTGATAAAAATTAAACACAAAGTAATTAGAGTCTGTGCAAGTTTCAAGCTCAAAGAGTTTTCACTTGAAGGGGTGTGTTAGAGAATAATATAAATCATATCTTGAAACCTCACTTAATAGCTTAAGTTATTGGGTTGAGACGATTTTTTAACGATCCTTCTGTTTTGCTTAACCCTTGTAAATTTGCACATGGTGAGTCAAAACAAATGTTTAGAAAAGGAAAAGAGAAATACAAGCAAACGTATACCCGAAGATAATTAAAGGAAATCATTTCCTTTGAAACTGAAAAAAGAATTCATTCTTCTCCAAGATGAAACTCAAAAGGAACCTCCAATTTGTTTCTCGTGCATGTGTCTCAAAACGAATGTATATATAACAGCTCATTTCATTTAGTTAATCAAGAATTCACATCGTCATCAATCTCCTTGATTCAAGAATAACCCTAGACAAAGCCAAAGAAGCCCTCAGATGGAAACCAAGGTTGAAGAAACCCTGAACCTCTCTTATGATGATTTTGAGCCCTTTTGCAAGTGGACAAGAGAGGAAGGACATGACAAACTCGAGGTCCATGTACAAGGTACTTCATTTAGTTGAACAGAATTTATATTTTCAATCCTTTTATTTATTTATTTGTTTGTTTCCATAGATTTCAAAATGGAACACATGAGCATCCAAATACAGGAACCTGGTGTTGTGACAATTACTGGAGAGAGACCTCTAGATGACACTCGCTGGAGCCGGTTTCGTAAACAAATCAGAATTCCGAAGGATACTAAAACAAATGAAATTCAAGCAAACCTTTCTGGGGATATTCTTCATGTAGTTGTGCCTAGGAAAACTCCTGCACTTCCTGCCAAAAAAAGCAGCACCAAAACTAGTACAATAACTGCAAGTATGGCATCAAATTATTTGTTTGGCTTAATAAAGAGTGCAATTTCGAGGCTAGAAATGAACACCATGTTAGCTCTACCAGTTGCAGGAGTGCTTGCTGTGGTGGTGGCTTTCGTAGCTTATGCTTACAAAGATTGTCACTGTGGAGATGCTGAAAGCTAATTGTTCCATATTTAATTATTGAAATATACTTCTAACCCAGATTCTGCATTTTTTGTTTGAATTTGAAATAATATTAATGATGCCGGTCCTTTGTTTTTCCACTATTAGAAAATTGGAAATTAAAAAACAACGAAACGCCGATGGAAAACATTTCATCGCAAGTTTCAGATGGAAATTGTGATGACGAATTTCTTTTTGCAGTTTCTAAGAAAGATAAAAATTGTTTACATCTTTTCGGTTACCTGACAGAGTAAAAAAATAAAAAAATCAATTAAAAATCATTCAACAATTTTGGCGGTAATTTTACACGTCATTATTTATTGCCAAAATTTTCAATGAAGTATTTCCATCCGTAAATGAATTATTTACCAATAATTCCTCCCTTCATTATTCCTTCTGCGAAAAAAAAAACCTGCCACCCCTGCCCCCCATTTATTACAAAGCTGACCATCCCAACTCGCCAGCATCGATCTACATCTATCAATAATGTCAATACCGATCATTGATTTTTTTGTAAAGTTTCAACAACTATCTATTTTTTGTAATCCATTAATGTTTTAGTTTAATTTATTGAATTGTTTTTGAAGTTTGCTTGTATATTTAAATGTTTTACAGCTTTTTCCTAGTGAATTTTGTTGTATTAATATATGATTTGTATGCTAGGATTTCTTTGAGATTTGGAGGAAATTGAATTTTGTTGTCATTTGATGAAATTGAGTTTGATATTGTAATATAGGTGTGTTACATTAATTGAATAAATGATGGGTTGTTTTAATAGGTACCGATCATATTTTATTAATTTTATTGTTAAGTTTGAAATTTAGAAAAAATTAATTTTTTGTGGAATTGATTAATATTATTCTATAAAGGTTTTGTAATTAAGCAATGATTGATCATTTTTAAATGTATCGAGATTCAGTTGAAAGGTTGTATAGGCAAGATTATCTTCAAGAGGTTGAAGGTTTTATTAATTTTTAATTTTATACTCTCTAAACTGAAGAATATTAGTGCAAATGAAATAAGATGTCCATGTGTGAAGTGCAAGAATAAAATGTTTCACCATAAAGATATTGTGATGATACATCCATTTAAAAAAGGATTTTTCAAGAAATATTTATATTGGTATACATACGGAGAAACCTATGTTCCTTACGAAACCTTGTTAGAAAGGATGATTGGCTCAACTTCTAGTTCTAGCAATATATATGGGTTTACAGATGATAATAGTAATTCTTATACGAGTATCGTGATGGATAAAATAAGAATGAATCATGGTTATTCAGGTGAAGGTTCACGTAACATCATTTTAAAAGAAGAACTAAGTGTAGATGCAACTAGGTTTTTTGAACTTTTAAAAGATTTTGATGAACTATTATGGGATGGGTGCACAACTACCAGTAAATTATTGGCGATTGCATAAGTGTTTATTATCAAGCCAAATTATGGTTTTAATAAGGCCAATTATGATAACATCATTGAATAGGCTAAAAACATGTAACCTGATTGGAATAGGCTGAAAGAGACTCCATAATGAAACCTCTTGACGTAAGATTCCAAAAAAATTAATATGTGTCCAGATTTTTGCATGGTTTTAATAAGTGTTTATTATCAAACCAGATTATGGTTTTAATAAGGCCAATTATGATAGCATCATTGAATAGGCTAAAAGCATATAACCTTATGGGAATAGGCTGAAAGAGAACTTTTATACTATAAACTCCATAATAAAACCTCTCGGTGTAAGATTCCAAAAAAAATAATATGTATCCCAACTTTTGCATATTGCACTATGGTGAATATGCAAACTTTATCGATTGCAAATCATGTTAGCATGCTCGGTATAAACCCAATAACAGTCGAGGAATGACACTTGTCACCTACAAAAAACTAAGATACTTTCCAATCACTACTAGGTTATAAAAGTTATTTATGTCTCCAAAAACCACTAAGCACATGTCATGATATCATTCACATGATGCAGTGAATGAAATCATGATGTACCCTTTCGATGGTGAAGTTTAGAAGCTATTTAATAGTGTGCATCCTCAATTTTCAATGGAACTATGGAACGTATGTCCTGGCCTGTGTATAGATGGATACAATCAATTTAGATCCTTTATTACACCATATTCTTATTGGTAGGTCATACTAAAAGCTTATAACTTGCTCTAAGGGATGTGTATGAAGCTAAAATTCATGTTCTTGTATATAGTCATACCTAGTCTTTACAATCTAGGTAGGAATATAGATTTTTATCTTCAGCCGCTGATTAATAAGTTGAATCAATTATGGTCATGTTTTTGACATATGACATTCAAAAAAAAAAAAAAAAAATTTAGATGAAGATAATATTGATGTGGACTATAAATGATCTTCTTGTGTATGGGATGATTTCGGGTTGGAACACATATGAAAAATTATCTTATCTATATTGTATGGAAAATAAAAAAGCCTTTACATTCATAAATGGTGGTAAAGCTTGTTTTTTTTATTCTCACTGGAGGTTTTTACCAAGTTATCATTGATACAGAAACAACAAAAATAACTTCTTAAAAAGTAAAGTTGAAAAAGATGTTGTTTTTCTAGTACTGTCAGGTAAAGAATTATATGATATAGTTTCACAGTATGAGGACATTGTATTTGGCTTTCATTATGATAAGTAGAAGTTTTCTGGTTTTGACATGACCCACAATTTGGTAAAATAAATTATATTTTGAGATCTTTCTTATTGGAAGACAAATGTCACCCGTTATAATTTGGATGTCATGCATATTGAAAAGAATGTGTTTGCCAACATTTTGAACATGGTTATGGCTTTGTATTAACCATCATAATATGAAGTTACTTAATGATGAGTTCCATGTTGTAAGGGCCAAAACCACCTTTGCCTCAGACAATAATGCACAATTTTTTTTTGTCTATAAATGGCTTTAAAGTCTTTAATTTCTTAAGAGATATGCTTCAAATATAGCTAGATTAGTGAATTTAGATAAATATGGATTGTATAGAATGAAAAATCAGGACTACCATGTGTTTATGAAATACTTATTCTAATTTGTTATAGGAATTTATTGCAAAAAAGGATATAAAATGCATTGACAGAGATTAATCACTTTTTTAGAGATATGTTTTCGAGTAAGTTGCATGCCCATCATATGAAGCAACTTGAAACGAACATCATTAAGACAGATGGATATATTTATTCGAGAGGTTAAAGATTACACGCATATGCCCATACATTTAATGTATGAGGAAAAATTTAGAGGGTTTATACAGTATAGATGGATATATTTATTTGAGAGGTTAGGAATTACATACATCATAAGTAATTGTCAATTGTTTTATATATATATATATATATATATATATATATATATATATATATAAACATTTAGTTATTCATCTCTAATTACTCGCATGCAAATACCTGTTCAACCTTAAAAAAAATGGTTAAAAACAAAGCATATGTTGAGACTTTGATATATGAGGCTTATATTATTAAAGAGATTTCAATATTTACCTTATATTATTTTGAGTTGCACATTCTAAGACACGATGATAGTGGTGGACTGCTTTGTAGTGAGAATTTGTCAATATTTTGCATCCTGGAAGATCATTATTGAAGAATACAATGAGGAGAAGATACTTGATAGACATCAAATTCATACAGACACATAATTATATGCTATTCAACTGCAATGAATTGAGGCAATTTCTTTAGTAAGTTAATTTTACAATTATATAATTTTGAATCATTTTCGCTTATATTCTCATATAAACTCAATTCAACTTCTTATATGCAACATCATCAATTATTGTTACCCAAAATCCCAAATGCAATTAAAACTCAAGTTTTTTAATTACAAGATGAATAATTTATCATGTGGTTTAAAACACATGCCAGTATTTAATAATTCACAACTCATAAGAAAATATTTAATTATGTTTTGACCTAGACCATTAACGATCATTAATTAACTTTAAACAAGTTTTCAACATGGGAGGCAATGCTAGTAGATTGAAATTCATATCTCTAGGTCTTGAAAGAGAGATCTAGTGTTAGTATGAGTATTTCGTCAATGTATATGTTTTTCATACCAAAGACTATTGTGAGGGTAGAAAGACATATAATAATGGGTGGAGTTTGTGTAAAAGGATTCAACTTCTAATAAATTTGAAGTTGATTATTATAGCAAGTTACTAGAGGTTATTGAATCACGATATTATAATGAGCAAGATACATTTGTTTTATTGGTATGATATCGATAGATGAATTAGAGTAGATCTTTATCATGGTATGCTCAAAATAAATAAAAAAAAGGTTGACATTGCAACATCAACAATGTTTTTATTTTGGTTTTGCCCCATATTCTAAAAAAATCATTTGTTTGGCCATAAAATCCAAAAAAAAAAACCTATAAAATCCCCCAAAAAACCACAAAATAATAAAAAAGTTTTGCTAGTTTTTACTCTTTAAAATACAAACCAAAACTAGTTGGTTTGAACCAATTTTTGATTAGGTATGGTTCTATATATATATTCAGTTTGGTTGGGTTTTTTTTTTTTTTTATCAAAAACTGAACTGAAATGAAAATTCTCACCACCAATTCATCCTTTCAAATTTACTTGTTCACGTTGTCTATAGTCATTTATTTTTCTTTATGGTCCCTAAAGATTTTTATTGTTTCATAATTTTCAAGTTATATTGACATGGTTTTGTGTTGGGATCTGTTTTTATTTAAATGTTTTTACATTTTCAATGTGTCATAGAATATTTTAATGTTAAATTAAAGCTTTACTTGACAAAATAGAATTTTAGGGTATTGTTAAATGAAAATTTGAAAAAACAAGGATCAAAATTAATAAAAATAAAAAATAGAGGTGTTTTATAATAAGTCATAAAAAACATCGATTTGGTCTCTAAAATTTAAAATTATACATAATTGGTTCATGTTGTTTAAGGTTTCACATTTCAATCCAAAAATTAAATGTTTAAAAAGGAGAGAGATAGTCATTGACAAAAAGGTGAGGAGAAATAAAGTGTTTAGCTAGTCATATTTCATCCATAAAAAAGCCAAAATTGTTGTGAAAGAGTTAATTTTCAAGATTAGAGTTTAATGGAGATGGTTTTGACCTTTAAATTAAAAAAGTTGACTAAGACCTAAAAGTTTAGTTTTGCTTTGGTTTAATTTAAAGTTTTTGAAGTAATTAGAGGGTTTTATGATTGTAATGTTTTTATCGAGGTTAATTGGATTTTTTAAGATATTTTTATATTAAAATAAATAGGCTAAAAAAATAATTTTTTTAGGTTTTATAGCTCAAACCCTATTTTTATAACTAGAAACAATTGAAAAATGTTGAAGCAAATGACATATTATCTAACAAAATGAATAATATGGTTTGCTCATTTAAAAAAAAAAATCAGGTATGCGGGCACCTATGCTTTTTCAATTTTAGTCAATCATATATGTCCAGCATGTCTATCAACACTTGACCTCTTTATTTTTCTTTCTTATATTAACATTAATAGTTTTTTTTTTTTAATTTAAGTTTTGATTAATACTTGATGATACAAGGCATCGAAGATTCAGATAGATAGGGTTAAGGGAAGAGAGTCCTCACAAAATTCACAATAATTCCCGATCAATCTCTTCGTACATCCATAGGTTATTATTAATGTTCATTTGAAGGGATATGCATAGGCCATCTTTCTGGATTCTGTAGAAATAAACAGCTCCTGTAATCATAATTCTAGATCATAGTGGGCACAGATGAACATTCATATCTTAGATTAATTTAACTAATAAATAAATTTGTTGCTTTGTTGTGTGCGATTGTGTGTGCATGTCATGCCCTCACATTGGGCTGCGTACATCTGTAATTTATGAAACTAAGGCTTGACTATGCTGCATTTCCAGGATAGTCAAAATGCCCCACACTCATGAAACCTTTATTTCTTTGCTTGAAAACAGAAATTACATCATATCAGTGGTAAATCATGCCGCGATCATTGCCACGACAGCCACCGCTGCTGCAAAAATCTGATAGCAGGAAGCAGCAAGTCCATAAGCAGCATTAGGTTCTGGAGTTGGTGCTGGAGTTTCAGCCTCTACATTGATGACTAGCTTCTGGCCAAGCTCAGAACAATGTTTGCCATAGCCACAGATATACCACTTCTTTCCTGGGCTGCTAAGTGTTATTATGTCGTTTCCGCTGGCCATGGGTTCTCCTGATGCTGCGCAGTCCTTGAAGCCGGCGCCGTCCACCTTGAAGAGATTGTGTGGTGGCTTGTAGTTGAACACTGCAAAAATTTAGCAGAAGATCAATAGCATCAAAACTCCCCCATTTTTCTATAAACACATAGCAAAATAAAAACAAAAAACAAAGAAAATAAAATGCACTTTATTGTATTGATAAATTTACCTAGTGTATCACCAACATGAAATACTTTGCCACTAGCCCAAGTTGTGTAGTTAAAATTAACGGTCCACCCTTGTTCATCACCAACAATGTGCTCGGCTGCCATGGTGAGCGTGGGAAGAAAAATTGTGACAAGGGCCAGGGCAATAAGCTGATAAGAAGCCATTGGAGATTAGTTAATATAATTGTTAAGCTACAATGCTTAATCTCTAATGTCAGCTCCAATGTCGGTCTTGTGAAGGGAAACATATATATAGGCCTTTGGAAATACATAGAAAATCCCGACGTAATACCACCGGCGACGGTCGGCACTAGAAACAACTTTGGGTTATACGTACTTGGCACCAAAAGGTTAGAAATAGTTTGACGTGTATGTATGCTGTGGAGAAACTGGCCAGAAAACGGTGATTACAAGTTAAATAAACGTACTTCTGGAGTTCTTTATGTTAATATTAGAATGTTTTGTGTATGTCTTATTTTATTATTATTTTTTTTTGGTAACCCGGGGTGTCTGGGCCAGCTTTCGCACACCACAACTAATCCCCGGATCCACTGAACACCCTGCAAGCCAAGTAGGCAGGTAAGACACCGCGAGGGTGACAAACGTGCACGCTGAGACTCGAACTCAGGTGACAGAGACAAGAAAACCTTACCTCTGCCCGCCGAGCTAGAAGCCTCAGTGCTTATGTATGTCTTATTCATCTTCTTTTAGATGGTTTTGATATGATCAAAACCAAGAAATTTTCACCTGTTGACGAGGTCTAGATTAGCTGTCCTAGAGAAGGATATCTGTCTCGAAGGAAGTATCTTTTCTTTCTTTCTCCGTCACGAACTTGTTTTTTGTACACAGAATTGAAAATTGTGTGCATTCATGTCTCTGATTTAGTTAAAAATAAACTTTATATATCGGAATTAAACGATTAATGAAAGTAATATTCCTTATAATTCGACTTCAAATTTAAAATGATTTGGTGCCTAGAAAAGAAGTATACCTTCTGACTATCATATTAATCTCCTAATTTTTATTCGTACAATGTAGTATATATTAAACAATTTGAGAGAAAAAGAAGCATTCAAAAAAAATTTTCAAATTATTTTAATGTGAAGAGATAAAAATGAATGAAATTTTAAGTAAATATGCGTTGGTAAATCCCTATTTGTTTCTGCGTTTTAAAAATGTTTTTGAAAAAAATTAAAATTTTTTTTTTCTTTGCTTCAAATTAATACGTTTTTAATATTTTCAAATCATTTTGATGTGTTCATGTTAAAAATAATTTTTAAAAATTAAAAAAATATTATCTTGATATATTTTTAAATGAAAAATACCTTAAAAAACAACTACAATCACACTTTTAAATAAATAAATATGTTTTATCTTGCCCACAGTCAGAAAAAGGCCGGAAAGAAGGAAAAAAAAACGAGTATAGGCTGGACACATTTTCACAGTTGCTAGCATTATAAGGATAGTATGAAGTTCTGAAAGAATAGTGGTAATCCAAAAGGAACATTTCCTTTAGTGTTTACTAGAGTAATTGGTAAGCGCTTCACGGTAGGTCATACCGATTTCTTCTAAATATATAAAAAATAATTAATTTAAAGTATATAAAGTGAATATTTTTTAAATAACAATGATATCTTTGATCAATTTTAATTAATCCGAGTTAACCTATCAAATTAACAATTCAAGTTATGGATTTGACCCAGCTTAATAATACATGTTTTTTGAAATAATTTTTATTTAATTAAATAAAAAATAAAAATATAAGCTATTAGAAATACTACCGAATGATGATGATGATGGGTTGTAAAAAAAAACTTACTAATATTATAAAAAGACTCTCATACTTTATTAAAATGGTATTAAATAAAAAACCATCTAAATTATTTTCCTAATTAATTTAATAATCAAAATTAATTACTTAAAAAAATCTAAATCTAAAATAATTAAATTAGAAAAACAGGTCAGGCCTATAAGCTTGAATTAAGAAGCCTGGGCATGTCTAGGCCTTGAAGCCGAGGCCCACGCCTGTGCTTTTGTTTTTTTCTTTTTCTTAGGAGCGGATGACGTACGCTTCTATTTTTGTTTTTTATTAAGTAGATGACAAGTTTCTTGAGGCGACAAGTGATATGTCACCTATTATTCCTAAAATTTGGTCATTGTTATGGTGGCTAAAAAATCAAGGGAAGGAGCTATTTGGCCTAAATTAGGGTTGTTAATGACCAAAATACTAGGTTGTGATTTCATTCTCCTTTTGTTTTTACTGATAACAAATAAGAATTTCTTATTCTTTCTACCGATCACTAGAAAATCTCAGTTCGGAAGGATGATCGTTACGACACTGCACATGTATGGCAACATGCATCAATGCATACAAATTGCTTTTCATATAAACTTGTCAAAACAATCAAAACAAAAGGGATAAATATACCATACAAGATTGTAAAATTACATGCATAAACTAAACAAAAAAAATGTACAAAGGATAAAGTTTTAAGATCGTAAACCAAAATGATTAGACAAGTGAGCATGGATGTTTAGTTTGTCACTAAACTAGGGCTCAAGCATTGTGGGCCCGCACTATTTTTCTAGTAAAATATTTAGGTGTGAGAAGCGTGTTTTTTTTTAAAAAAAAAAATTAAAAGGTCAGGTTATAGTCCTAACCAGCTAAAAAAAGTAGTTTTATTTCAATCATTTGAAAAAAAAGGTAACGATAGAAAACGGTAATATATATATATATATATATATATATATATATATATATATATATATATATATATATATATAAAAAAAATGTGATCACAATAACAATAGAAAAAAAAACCTTTTATTCAGAAGCAAAAAAAAAATAAAAAAATTGATGTTGTATAAATTTTAGTCAATTAAACATGAAAGGAAGAAATAGGGTAAAAAAGAATTAAAAAAAAACCTAGCGTGAGCCAACATAATATAAATGTAATCTGGATATTAAGAGGTGAGTTTGGTTGCATTAACATGACACACGCACATCTTAGGTCATGAGGTCGGATAATTTAACATAAAAAGAAATTGAAGAAAACCATAAAGCAATTTTCTTTATATATATATATATATAAACAATATCAAACAATGGTATCAAAAAATAAAATAAGACAAAAAAAGATGTCAACATCTGTTAACTCTTCAAATCTGTAACCTAAGTCATTAGACCGGAAGCACTATACATAAAAATCATGACACTCAATTCCTACGAAATGAAACATTGAAGAATAAAATTGAAAACAAAATTACGCAAAAAAAAACAAAATAAAAAATAATTGAAAGGGCCACAATAAATTTTCAATTTGATAGTTAAATTGAAAATAATAAAAACATTAAAAATAAGGAAAAACGCAAAAGAATGAGGATCAAAATAAAAATAAAAAACAATACGTTATTAAACTTGAATTGAAAGATGAAATTAAAAACAAGAAAACTTTTATAAAAAGATCAAGAAAAAAAATCAAAATAATAAAGATCAAATTGAAAACATCACTACATGATAAAATAAAAAACATGTAGAATCTTTTATCGTGTTTTTCTACATTAAAAAATTTGTAAATGTAAATCGAAAAACTTATGTTGACATCTAATTAAATAAATCAAGAATCATTGTGTAAATAAAAAAAAAGTTATTAATGATAAATAAAAAAGAAAGTGAAAAAATTGAGAGACAAATATATATCAAGATATTTAATATCACAACACGGGTCATTTACCCGGTTGTATTTAATGAATTTGTTTATTATAATCAATTTGTAATAGAAATCAACACACATATAAAATTAACTGAATAAAATAAAAGGAAAAACAATATTATGCAAGACTGCACATATTAATAATATTATAAAAAATAATATTTTTTATTTTTTTAAATAAATTTAATCCATATAAAATATAAAAAAAATTTACAAACTAACGCTTAAAAACTTAAACACATTCAATATAAATATAAATAATTGCTATTTTAAAAAATACTAAGTAAGCAAAAAACAATTCATAGAGAATGAGTATTAATTAAAATATAAACTCAAAATTTATTTGAAAAATATAAAAAACAATTGGTATTAATTAAGAAAATCAAAATTTAAAAAAAAAAAAGAAGAGGTTAGACGTTGTTGGGCCTGGTAAGCCACACAAAATGCTTGACCCATTAAGAAAGGGCCCACGCGCGGGCCTGCAAGGTCAGGCCCACGCTCATGGGCTTTTAATGATTTTTTAAAGTTGTCTAGAGTTCCTTAGATTTTAGCCACTATGGTGACTACAAAAACAAGGTTCCTATTTTTTTAACCTAAAAACTCATTTGCAATCTATTTTTTTATCCAAAACATCTAAAGAACACCCTACGAACCTTGTTAAACCAATCAATGACCTCCAAAAACACAAAAAACCCTCCTCAAAATCCAAAATCAACTTAAAACTAAATATCTTTTCGAGCTCAACCTAAAACTCCCATCATCATATGGAACCATTTGACATAAAGATAAACTATTTTGGTGGTCGAAATCATCACCAACGACAACTTTCTCTTTCTACTCCGAAATCCGACGAGTCCCTCTCTCTTCTCCCACCAAAAAAAGGAGTGGAAAATGAAAAAAAAAAAATTTGGTACAAAATTGAATTCTTAAAAATTAAAAGGACCAATTACCTAATAGCTCACAAAATGCTTGACCCATTAAGAAAGGGCCCACGCGCGGGCCTGCAAGGTCAGGCCCACGCTCATGGGCTTTTAATGATTTTTTAAAGTTGTCTAGAGTTCCTTAGATTTTAGCCACTATGGTGACTACAAAAACAAGGTTCCTATTTTTTTAACCTAAAAACTCATTTGCAATCTATTTTTTTATCCAAAACATCTAAAGAACACCCTACGAACCTTGTTAAACCAATCAATGACCTCCAAAAACACAAAAAAACCCTCCTCAAAATCCAAAATCAACTTAAAACTAAATATCTTTTCGAGCTCAACCTAAAACTCCCATCATCATATGGAACCATTTGACATAAAGATAAACTATTTTGGTGGTCGAAATCATCACCAACGACAACTTTCTCTTTCTACTCCGAAATCCGACGAGTCCCTCTCTCTTCTCCCACCAAAAAAAGGAGTGGAAAATGAAAAAAAAAAAATTTGGTACAAAATTGAATTTTTAAAAATTAAAAGGACCAATTACCTAATAGCTCACAAAATGCTTGACCCATTAAGAAAGGGCCCACGCGCGGGCCTGCAAGGTCAGGCCCACGCTCATGGGCTTTTAATGATTTTTTAAAGTTGTCTAGAGTTCCTTAGATTTTAGCCACTATGGTGACTACAAAAACAAGGTTCCTATTTTTTTAACCTAAAAACTCATTTGCAATCTATTTTTTTATCCAAAACATCTAAAGAACACCCTACGAACCTTGTTAAACCAATCAATGACCTCCAAAAACACAAAAAACCCTCCTCAAAATCCAAAATCAACTTAAAACTAAATATCTTTTCGAGCTCAACCTAAAACTCCCATCATCATATGGAACCATTTGACATAAAGATAAACTATTTTGGTGGTCGAAATCATCACCAACGACAACTTTCTCTTTCTACTCCGAAATCCGACGAGTCCCTCTCTCTTCTCCCACCAAAAAAAGGAGTGGAAAATGAAAAAAAAAAAAAATTTGGTACAAAATTGAATTCTTAAAAATTAAAAGGACCAATTACCTAATAGCTAAAAAAAATGGGGGGCTAAATTGAACTTTTCAAACAAATCTCAAAGCACCACCTATTTTACCTGCTTTTTTCACTCCAATCCTTTGTCTTTCAATTCAACCCTCCCTCCCAAAATAATATGCTAATTTGGGCTAATTTGGGTTCAAAATGACTCAATTATACAAAATAAAAATATAAGGATAAAATTAAAAAGAAACGCACTACTCTAGTCCACTATGCAACACCCCCTTTCATTTTAGTACATTTGTTATAACAAAAGCATTCTGAATAAATTGGATGTTCAAGGAAAGTATAATGTTCATACATGTTGAAACTATAAACATGTAATTTTATAAATCATAGCAAACTTGTAAACAATATAAAAAAAATATAAAGATTGTAGCATTCATACCAAGCATATATTCAAAGACAAAAGAAATTTAAAAAGCAATCTTAGCATGCATACTAATGTATTAGATTAAACAAAACCTAAATAAAATACTTACATGTTGAAACGTTTCAATGATGCTTTGTTATTTTCTAGGATTTATCCTTGATACTTGAAACTTTATTGCTACTGACTTGGTATTAAAGATATTTGCAATAAGATTTATGAAATTCTAACACCACCACATTATTTAGATACATTTCTAAAGACGTGTAAACAAGTTATACAAACTAAAGGTGCTGTAACTCAAGTCTTTTTTAAAATAAAAAATTTAAGCTCTAGATTTAAAAGGGAAACCAAAGCTTAAAACGAAGCTAAAAAGAGGAAAAAACACTAAAAATATGAGATATGAAAAAGTCTAAAGATTCAGGAAAAACAATATAGAAAATTCTTTTTGGCCCTTTTTTTTACAGTGAAATTTGGAATAAAAATGATAAAGAATTAATTTTGATAATTACTAGAATTAATTCACAGATTACCTATCATAAAACAATGATTAAACCTGAATTTTTTTACTTTAAATCTGATGTTTTTTAACTAAACAAATTAGATGTTGAATCTTTAATCTCTTAAGAGTTTTTAGATGGGCAAAATAAACTGTTATGTTGGAATCTTCCATGAGCGAGACCTTCAAAAAGTCACCTCTTGTTCAATGTTTTCCATAAAAATAAAAACTTTCATCACAAGTTTTTCTAAAACAATATCGAATGCCACCTCTGTAAAAACTTCCCCCAGAGATTAGTTTGCGTGATGTAGTCAATCTTAATGGTCATGTTTCCCATTGCACTAAGGATTTTAGGATGATACCAGTTTGAAGGTAGATCAGGATGATTTTATTTGACGAAGCTCTAATGGACCACTAACAGGTAACAGTAGGATTATAATTATGGATAAAACGACAAATAAAACACCAAGCACAAGCTGCTGCCAAGTCGTTTAGTACAAACGTAAAGTCTTTCTAGCGTTGTCCTAAATTTTGGAGGGCAACTATTAAAAATAAAAGGCACCCATCATTCACGTGGAAAACAAACATTTACCGACTCCGTTGAGGTGGCAACTCCACTGCAGCCCATTTGTCATCGCTGATGGGCAACACAGTGCTGCCTGCAGGATATGTCATTTTGGTCCCACTTGGATGCATCAGAACCCTAATCCCTCGGACCATAAACTCGATACTTGAGCTTGTGGCTAAATTAGTGGGGGAATCTGAAGGCAAAGAAGATGAAGTCAGGTCATGTTTAGGCGACGAAGAGATGGCTGCGGCAGGTGAAGGTGTAATGCTTGCCATAGCTGAACAACTATCTTGCCCTGGAGATGCAATGGAGGGATTGTGATTGCTAACTACAGAATTTGCTGCCAGCAATTCAAAAGCTATTAAGATATCATGCAAGCATGAATTGCAATTTTGCCTATGAAAGAAGAAAAAAATGCTTTATAAGGCACATGGATGGAAATTTTTGTGAGTTCATCTTATATCACAGTTAAAGCTTCTGCATCGATGCAGGTTTTATTCATGTCAAATCATCTAAAATAGCATGAAGACGCAAAGCTTGAGTTACTCTCTATCCTGGCTTACCGACTTGTACTCTAAGAAACTAAAAAACGTTTGAATATCTGTACACTATGTTATATGTTGTCATATGAATGCACACATCTGCCATGGATATGCATAAATACATAACATAAACCCGCATCCCCATTGTGCAAATGAAAAGGCTTAACTTCAACCTAGTCAAGAGACTTGACAAGTCTGAAAATTTGTCACCACCTACAAACGCATCTGCTAATTGTGTCCCTCCAAATCAAATATCTGAAAAATCTAGTCACCAATCTAGATGCTTTCCGATTTCAATTTCCACCATATGTTGGCAGAAAGCATTTGCTCATGGTTTTGGAGATATTAATAAAAACGTATAGAAGAGATATTTATTATAATATGAAACCATCTTCTAATGCCCACTAATAGAAATGCAAGATGCTTGGGGAATGTTTAGAAACTCACCTCTGTACTCTTCAGCTTGTTCATTGGACACGGGCAATTTAGGTTGGATGTTTTGTTGAAGATAAGCAGTGAGACCTGCACGCAGGTTAGAAACTGAGAACTGAGGAGTTTCGCTCTGAACAGCTTCTTGGGATTGGCGAGCAGGGGAGAGAGGTGAGCTCCGAGGAGCTTCTTGAAATTGGGAAGAAGTAGAGAGAAATCCAGGGCTCTGACTTGAGTAACCTGACCAAAAAAGCCATACAATCTGATCAAGCACTACAATATAATCTTAACTGTATAATTAGTTTTAATACTTTCATTGCAGCATCTCTATTCCCCTCTGCTTAGTAAAAAGCTTAGAAGAACTATGAAGGGCATATGTTAATCATAAAAATGAGTATCAATTTAGAAGCTATAGTAAGAATGTCTCCACACAAATAAGTTGATTAACTGGGTACCTAAATCATGAAAGACTAAATAAGATTAAAATAAAGCATATAAGAAAAGTACGCTGTTGTAGAGCTGTGTATGCAATCTTTGCTGCACTCATCTCTGCTTGCTTCTTAGTTTTTGCTCCTTGTCCTGTAAAAATCTCTCCTTCTATCTCCACTTTTGAAACAAAAGTAGGCACATGAGCTTCACCAGATTTGTCTGTCCAATAAGTTGGCAAACCACAACCTTCTCTCCGAGCCATATCTTGTAAAAGATTCTTATAACCAGACTCATCCTAAAAAGAAAACAATAAATTACATAAAGAAGAGTAATCATGAGTCTAAATCTAAAAGATACAAGCACAAAAATCACATTTGTAGCCAACATATTTTTGCATCTCAACAATGAAGTGATAACAATCTCAGAAAACTAACCTCTTCAACTCCATTCGACAATAATGACATCAATGCAGCTTTTGCAGCTGCAAGTTCAGCTTTAATCAATGTGGGAAAATATTCTTCACTCTCGTAGGTTTGTCCATTTACTGTGACCTTGCACTTAAAGCGACTAGCATGAGGAGGACCCACACGCTCACAAGAATACACAGGTAGAGTGAAATTTCTCTTTTGAGCATAGGTTTGCAGCTGGTTTTTAAACAAGTGCTGCATACCTGTAAGCCAGGAGAAAATTCAGATGAATGTGTCAGATACTGACTTATCATGAAAACACAAAATAAACTGGAGCGTTATTTAAGACACAAAATAAGGTGATTCAATATCAGGTGTCCATGGTCAGTAGATGCTACCACCTTCTTCAATCAGAATTCAGTTTCTCATTTGCTGCAATAACTTGGCAACCAACAGTGCGTTAAATATAAATGTCCCTCCTTTCCCCTTTTATACTATACATTACAAACCTATAAGTTACCAAATGAATTAAATTACCCTATTACAAAACAATGATTTTGATTACATGCAGCAGATTTTCAACAGCCAAGCGAGGCACAATTGAGTACAGAGAAAATACAATAACAATAATAAACAAAGAAAGGACTGATAGAACAATTGAAGTAGAAGTTCTTATGTTTTCCTCCATTCTATATTCCCAAAAAAAGTATTAAATGAGACACAAGGGAAATAGACAAAAGAGAAGTTATAAGAGCAAGCTTAGCAGCATCTTAAAAGAGAAGTTATCTAGCTCTATTTGTTGAGATTTGGGCATGGGGAAGAGTCCATTCACCACAAGTATGGCCGGAAAGCAAGATTCACGATCTAACCCATCTTCAACAAACAAGAATTTTCATTAACTCTGTTATATATGGCAGCTCAGCCATGTGGTTATGGTTATTATTTAGTTCCTTTCATTTTTCTCATTTCAGTTCACTTCATTTCTACAAATTTTTTTAATGCGTGATAGAATTTTTTTAAAAAGAGGAGTTAAGTTTCAGGTACAGAAATATTAGAAACATTCCAAGGCTCCAATGTATGTCAAAGAAGGTCAATTCTAAAGATCATAAATCCTCACACTTAAAATTCAGATCCAAAGTACGAGCAAAAGCTCAGCCAGAAAGAGAGCAGACTTGATGCGGAAAAGTATAATATAGAAAACCTAAGAAGGTAAACATCAAACAACAAAAAAGCTACATCCATCGGAAGAAGATAACAATTTCCATCCCAAGAAAAGCCATAAAAGTCATAAACATTGCAAGAGTGAATTTCATAATGATTGTGAAAATTGTCTCTAAATTAGGTTTTCAATAATCTCACCAAAAATTATACTATTTAACTATGATAATTTTTACAGATACATGAATGGCATGCAAGAAAATAGTTAATCTAAAAGAAAACCAAGAAAATTTATTCCTAAAATAAAAAAAAAGATGGACCCACACACGCAAGTAATTGAAGTTATACACAGATCTGTCAAATTTAAAAGATAAAGAAGAAAAACTGATTCCCAAACTTAACATATTTAACAAGACACAGGAGTAATTGAAGATAAATATATAGATATCAAGCTATTTGTAAAGCTAAAATGCATACAGCACAAACTAAGGGATTCCATCATTATTTTTTGCAGAAATTGTGTAAAGGCAACATATTTGAGATTTTTACCTCAAATTTTCAAATCAAGAGTTAGAACCTTATTGTTCACGTATGAAGCAGTTGATTTTGGTTTATAGTTAGTGAATGAATTAAAGTGGCTACAGAGAGAAGGTTATTGTCAATGAGAGCCCATAGCATTTCCTTAAAAAAGATCCCATTAGAAAAATTGCATGGCAGCAGCACCAGGAAGACCATAAGAGGGGGAGCACTGATGATAATTAAGCTTAAGATGCTGTATATATAACCTGTTTTCATGCCTGTCAATTTTGAGAGGAAAACCTATTATTTCCATAACAAATGGTTGCCGTTTTGGAATGCAACCATGAGTATCAAGCACATCCAACTGACTCCACTCCAGCATTAAGAAACGGTACTGATTTTGTAAGGATAAAAAAAACTATACTATATTTGCTCTCACCTCCAAAAATCTCATCATTTTTGGCATTTGCCACGGCTTCATTTGACAGGGGAGTTGGATTTGCATCTTGTAGGTTTAATTGCAATTTCCCTCCAGGAGATAGACGAGTATTCTCCCCAGCGCTTCCACTGGAACAGCCTGCAGAAACTTCAGCATAACATCAGTTTCTTCATTTCATGATGCAGTGTAAATAAGCATAGGCACCACTAGATTGATTTATCATAAAAAGCTTCATGATTACACGCATCAATCAATCATTCTATTAACAAAATATAAATAAATTATAATAATCAAACATCAAACGTTATTATGCAAGCATTCATTCTGAAACAAACATTAATTTACAAAGTAATTTCATTTCATTAAAATAATTACATCCATAGGAAGAAGATAACAATGTCCCATCCCAAGCAAAGCCATAAAAGTTATAAACATTGCAAGAGTGAATTTCATAATGATTGTGAAAATTGTCTCTAAATTAGGTTTTCAATAATCTCACCAACAATTACACTCTTTAACTATGATAATTTTTACAGATACATGAATGGCATGCAAGAAAATAGTTGATCTAAAAGAAAACCAAGAAAATTGAAACCAAAAATAAAAACACAGATGTACCCACACGCACAAGTAATTGAAGCTATACACAGATCTGTCAAATTTAAAAGATAAAGAAGAAAAACTGATTCCAAAACTTAACATATTTAATAAGACACACGAGTAATTGAAGATATATATATATATATATATATCAAGCTATTTGTAAAGCTAAAATGCATACAACACAAACGAAGGGATTCTATCAATATGTTTTCCAGAAATTGTGTAAAGGCAACATATTTGAGATTTTTACCTCAAATTTTCAAATCAAGAGTTAGAACCTTATTGTTCAGGTATTAAGCAGTTGATAGATAGTGAATGAATTAAAGTGGCTACAGAGAGAAGGTTATTGTCAATGAGAGCCGATAGCATTTCCTTAAAAAAGATCCCATTAGAAAAATTGCATGGCAGCAGCACCAGGAAGACCATAAGAGGGGGATCGCTGATGAAAATTAAGCTTAATACAACATTTTTTTTTAAAGGAGGTTGGTTATATAGGTTATCTTTTGACACCATAAAGACAACTGATTTAGCAAAATAATTTCTAGATGCTGTTTATAGAACCTGTTTTCATGGCTGTCAATTTTGAGAGGAAAACCTATTATTTCCAAAAAAAAATGGTTGCCGTTTTGGAATGCAACCATGAGTATCAAGCACATCCAACACACTCCAACTCCAGCACTAAGAAATGGTAATGATTTTGTAATGGAAAAAAAAATCAATACTAAATTTGCTCTCACCTCCAAAACTCTCATCATTTTTGCCAACTGCCATGGCTTCATTTGACAGGGGAGTTGGATTTGCAACTTGTAGGTTTAATTGCAATTTCCCTCTGGGAGATAGACGAGTATTCCCCCCAGCGTTTCCACTCGAAAAACCTGCAGAAACTTGAGCATAACATCAGTTTCTACATTTCTTGATGCAGTGTAAGTAAGCATAGGCACCACTAGATTGATTTATCATAAAAAGATTCATGATTACAAGTCTATCAACAAAAAATAAATAAATTATAAGAAGCAAACGTTATTATTCAAGCATTCATTCTTAATCAAACATTAATTTACAAAATAATTTAATTTCATTAAAAACAATAACCTAAAAAAGTCTTTAAAATATCTGATACAGTGCAATTAAAGCACAAGGAAATATAAAAAAAGGAAGAAATGAAGCATTGCAAAGAAACAAAAGGAATTCAATTACCAGAAAGGGGGGAGGAGGAAGGGTGAGAGAGGAGGGAGAAGTGGTTATAGGCAAGCTTAGCAGCGTCATTTTGAGCTTTCTTAGAGGAAGAAGAGGGGAAAGGAGAGGAAAAGAGGGCGGCGTTGATGGTGGCGGTGGCAAAAAAGAGAGGGCTGTGATCTTGTCCCAGTTTAGTGACTTCATAGGTAGGGAACTCCCATCCTATGATTCTTGTTTATAGTTAGTGAATGAATTAAAACGGTTACAGAGAGAAGGTTATTGACAATGAAGAGGAAACATGAAAGAAGAGAAACTGGGGCACAAAAACCTTGTTTCAAGTGGAGTGCCATTATGCTCCATTGCCAAACAGGCTATCAAACCCCAATATGACCATTTTTTGGACCCAATTACAGTTTATAATTTATTATGCACCCCACATATATGGTTATAGCAATAAATGGAATGTTTCCATAAAGTTTTGTTTAGAAAGAGAGAGAGCATCACAGACACTTGCGGGTATCTGAAACCTGTGAGCTAGGCTATGTGTGGACTACAAGCACCATGGACCCAACCAGGATATCTGCGAATCAGGTGTTAGGCACTCATGTGTGTCCATAGCATTTCCTTAAAAAAGATCCCATTAGAAAAATGCATGGCAGCAGCTCCAGGAAGACCATAAGAGAGGGAGCACTGGTAAAAATTAAGCTGAATTCGAACAATATTTTTTTTTTTTGAAGCAGGTTGATTATGTAGGTTATCTATTGACACCATAAAGACAACTGATTTAGCAAAAAAAATTCTAGATGCTGTGTATATAACCTGTTTTCATGCCTGTCAATTTAGAATGGAAAACCTATTATTTCCATAACAATTGGTTGCCGTTTTGGAATGCAACCATGAGTATCAAGCACATCCAACTGACTCCACTCCAGCACTAAGAAACGTTTAATGATTTTGTAAGGAAAAAATCAATACTAAATTTGCTCTCACCTCCAAAACTCTCATCATTTTTGCCAACTGCCACGGCTTCATTTGACAGGGGAGTTGGATTTGCATCTTGTAGGTTTAGTTGCAATTTCCCTCCGGGAAATAGACAAGAATCCCCCCCAGCGCTTCCACTCGAACAGCCTGCAGAAATTTCAGCATAACATCAGTTTCTTCATTTCTTGATGCAGTGTAAATAAGCATAAGCACCACTAGAATGATTTATCATAAAAAGCTTCATGATTACAGGCATCAATCAATACATTCTATTAACAATCAAACATGATTATGCAAGCATTCATTCTTAATCAAACATTAACTTACAAAGTAATTTCATTTCATTAAAATAATTAACCTAAAAAAGTCTTTAAAATATCTGATACAGTGCAATTAAAGCACAAGGAAATATAAAAAAGGGAAGAAATGAAGCGTTACAAAGAAACAAAAGGGATTCAATTACCATAAAGGGCGGGAGAGGAGGGAGAAGTGGTTATAGGCGAGCTTAGCAGCGTTGTTTTGAGCTTTCTTAGAGGAAGAAGAGGGGAAGGAGAGGAAAAGAGGGTGGCGTTGATGGTGACAGTGGAAAAAAAGAGAGGGCTGCGATCTTGTCCCAGTTTAGTGACTTCACAGGTAGGGAACTCCCATCCTATTATTATGGTTTATAGTTAGTGAATGAATTAAAGCGGCTACAGAGAGAAGGTTATTGACAATGAAGAGGGAAGATGCAGGAGGAGAAACTGGGGGAGAAAAACCTCGTTTCAAGTGTAGTGCCATCATGCTCCATTGCCAAACAGGCTATCGAACCCCAATATGACCATTTTTTGGATCCAATTACTGTTTACAATTTATTATGCATCCCTCATATATGGTTATAGCAAGAAATGGAATGTTTCCATAAAGTTTTGTTTAGAAAGAGAGAGAGCATCACGGACACTTGCGGGTATCTGAAACCTGTGAGCTAGGCTATGTGTTGACAACAAGCACCATGGAGCCCACCAGGCTATTTGTGAATCAGGTATTGGACACTCATGTGTGCCCATAGCATTTCCTTAAAAAAGATCCCCTTAGAAAAATTGCATGGCAGGTGCACCAGGAAGACCATAAGAGGGGGAGCACTGATGAAAATTAAGCTGAATACGAACAATATATTTTTTTTTTAAAAAGGAGGTTGGTTATGTAGGTTATCTTTTGACACCATAAAGACAACTGATTTAGCAAAAAAAAAATTCTAGATGCTGTGTATATAACCTGTTTTCATGCCTGTCAACTTAGAGAGGAAAACCTATTATTTCCATAACAATTGGTTGCCGTTTTGGAATGCAACCATGAGTATCAAGCACATCCAACTGACTCCAATCCAGCACTAAGAAACGGTAATGATTTTGTAAGGAAAAAATCAATACTAAATTTGCTCTCACCTTCAAAACTCTCATCATTTTTGCCAACTGCCACGGCTTCATTTGACAGGGGAGTTGGATTTGCGGCTTGTAGGTTTAGTTGCAATTTCCCTCTGGGAGATAGACAAGCATTCCCCCCAGCGCTTCCACTCGAACAGCCTGCAGAAACTCAGCATAACATCAGTTTCTTCATTTATTGATGCAGTTAAATAAGCATAGGCACCACTAGAATGATTTATCATAAACAGATTCATGATTACGGGCACCAATCAATACATTCTACTAACAATCAAATGTTATTATGCAAGCATTCATTCTTAATCAAACATTAATTTACAAAGTAATTTCATTTCATTAAAATAATTAACCTAAAAAAGTCTTTAAAATATCTGATACAGCACAAGGAAATATAAAAAGGGAAGAAATGAAGCATTACAAAGAAACAAAAGGGATTCAATTACCATAAAGGGGGGAGGAGGAGGAAGGGCGAGAGAGGAGGAGAGAGGAGGGAGAAGTGGTTATAGGCGAGCTTAGCAGCGTTGTTTTGAGCTTTCTTAGAGGAAGAAGAGGGGAAAGGAGAGGAAAAGAGGGTGGCGTTGATGGTGACAGTGGCAAAAAAAGAGAGGGCTGTGATCTTGTCCCAGTTTAGTGACTTCACTAAGAAACGGTAATGATTTTGTAAGGAAAAAATCAATACTAAATTTGCTCTCACCTTCAAAACTCTCGTCATTTTTGCCAACTGCCACGGCTTCATTTGACAGGGGAGTTGGATTTGCAGCTTGTAGGTTTAGTTTCAATTTCCCTCTGGGAGATAGACGAGCATCCCCCCCAGCGCTTCCACTCGAACAGCCTGCAGAAACTTCAGCATAACATCAGTTTCTTATTTCTTGATGCAGTGTAAATAAGCATAGGCAACACTATAATGATTTATCACAAAAAGCTTCATGATTACAGGCATCAATCAATCATTCAATACATTCTATTAACAAAAAGAACATGAAAATGATAATTAATTAATCCAAATATAAATAAATTATAATAATCATATGTTATTTTGCAAGCATTCATTCTTAAACAAGTGCAGCATACCTGTAAGCCAGGAGAAAAATCAGATGCATGTGTCAAATAATGACTTGTCAAGAAAGCACAAAATAAACAGGGGCGTTATTGAAGACACAAAATAAGGTGATTCAATATCAGGTTTCCATGGTCAGTTGATGCTACTACCTTCTTCAATCAGAATTCAGTTTCTCATTTGCTGCAATAACTTGGCAACCAACAGTGCGTTAAATATAAAAGTCCCTCCTTTCCCCTTTTATACTATACAATACAAACCTATAAGCTACCAAATGAATTAAATTACCCAATTACAAAACAATGATTTTGATTACAGGCAGCAGATTCTCAGCAGCCAAGCGAGGCACAACTGAGTACAGAGAAAATACAATAACAACAATAAACAAAGAAAAGACTGATAGAACAATTGAAGTAGAAATTCGTATGTTTTCCTCCATTCTATTTTCCCAAAAAAAGTATTGAATGAGACACAAGGGAAATACACACAAGAGAAGTTATCAGAGCAAGCTTAGTAAGCATCTTAAAAGGACTTCCTCTAGTTCCACTAGTAAGCTTAGTAAACCTATTATTTCCATAACAATTGCTTGCTGTTTTGGAATGCAACCATGAGTATCAAGCACATCCAACTGACTCCAATCCAGCACTAAGAAACGGTAATGATTTTGTAAGGAAAAAATCAACACTAAATTTGCTCTCACCTTCAAAACTCTCGTCATTTTTGCCAACTGCCACGGCTTCATTTGACAGGGGAGTTGGATTTGCAGCTTGTAGGTTTAGTTGCAATTTCCCTCTGGGAGATAGACGAGCATTCCCCCCAGCGCTTCCACTTGAACAGCCTGCAGAAACTTCAGCATAACATCAGTTTCTTCATTTATTGATGCAGTTAAATAAGCATAGGCACCACTAGAATGATTTATCATAAAAAGATTCATGATTACGGGCACCAATCAATACATTCTACTAACAATCAAATGTTATTATGCAAGCATTCATTCTTAATCAAACATTAATTTACAAAGTAATTTCATTCATTAAAATAATTAACCTAAAAAAGTCTTTAAAATATCTGATACAGCACAAGGAAATATAAAAAAGGGAAGAAATGAGGCATTACAAAGAAACAAAAGGGATTTAATTACCATAAAGGGGGGAGGAGGAGGAAGGGCGAGAGAGGAGGAGAGAGGAGGGAGAAGTGGTTATAGGCGAGCTTAGCAGCGTTGTTTTGAGCTTTCTTAGAGGAAGAAGAGGGGAAAGGAGAGGAAAAGAGGGTGGCGTTGATGGTGACAGTGGCAAAAAAAGAGAGGGCTGTGATCTTGTCCCAGTTTAGTGACTTCACTAAGAAACGGTAATGATTTTGTAAGGAAAAAATCAATACTAAATTTGCTCTCACCTTCAAAACTCTCGTCATTTTTGCCAACTGCCACGGCTTCATTTGACAGGGGAGTTGGATTTGCAGCTTGTAGGTTTAGTTTCAATTTCCCTCTGGGAGATAGACGAGCATCCCCCCCAGCGCTTCCACTCGAACAGCCTGCAGAAACTTCAGCATAACATCAGTTTCTTATTTCTTGATGCAGTGTAAATAAGCATAGGCAACACTATAATGATTTATCACAAAAAGCTTCATGATTACAGGCATCAATCAATCATTCAATACATTCTATTAACAAAAAGAACATGAAAATGATAATTAATTAATCCAAATATAAATAAATTATAATAATCATATGTTATTTTGCAAGCATTCATTCTTAAACAAGTGCAGCATACCTGTAAGCCAGGAGAAAAATCAGATGCATGTGTCAAATAATGACTTGTCAAGAAAGCACAAAATAAACAGGGGCGTTATTGAAGACACAAAATAAGGTGATTCAATATCAGGTTTCCATGGTCAGTTGATGCTACTACCTTCTTCAATCAGAATTCAGTTTCTCATTTGCTGCAATAACTTGGCAACCAACAGTGCGTTAAATATAAAAGTCCCTCCTTTCCCCTTTTATACTATACAATACAAACCTATAAGCTACCAAATGAATTAAATTACCCAATTACAAAACAATGATTTTGATTACAGGCAGCAGATTCTCAGCAGCCAAGCGAGGCACAACTGAGTACAGAGAAAATACAATAACAACAATAAACAAAGAAAAGACTGATAGAACAATTGAAGTAGAAATTCGTATGTTTTCCTCCATTCTATTTTCCCAAAAAAAGTATTGAATGAGACACAAGGGAAATACACATAAGAGAAGTTATCAGAGCAAGCTTAGTAAGCATCTTAAAAGGACTTCCTCTAGTTCCACTAGTAAGCTTAGTAAACCTATTATTTCCATAACAATTGCTTGCCGTTTGGGAATGCAACCATGAGTATCAAGCACATCCAACTGACTCCAATCCAGCACTAAGAAACGGTAATGATTTTGTAAGGAAAAAATCAATACTAAATTTGCTCTCACCTTCAAAACTCTCGTCATTTTTGCCAACTGCCACGGCTTCATTTGACAGGGGAGTTGGATTTGCGGCTTGTAGGTTTAGTTGCAATTTCCCTCTGGGAGATAGACGAGCATTCCCCCCAGCGCTTCCACTCGAACAGCCTGCAGAAACTTCAGCATAACATCAGTTTCTTCATTTATTGATGCAGTTAAATAAGCATAGGCACCACTAGAATGATTTATCATAAACAGATTCATGATTACGGGCACCAATCAATACATTCTACTAACAATCAAATGTTATTATGCAAGCATTCATTCTTAATCAAACATTAATTTACAAAGTAATTTCATTTCATTAAAATAATTAACCTAAAAAAGTCTTTAAAATATCTGATACAGCACAAGGAAATATAAAAAAGGGAAGAAATGAAGCATTACAAAGAAACAAAAGGGATTCAATTACCATAAAGGGGGGAGGAGGAGGAAGGGCGAGAGAGGAGGAGAGAGGAGGGAGAAGTGGTTATAGGCGAGCTTAGCAGCGTTGTTTTGAGCTTTCTTAGAGGAAGAAGAGGGGAAAGGAGAGGAAAAGAGAGTGGCGTTGATGGTGACAGTGGCAAAAAAAGAGAGGGCTTTGATCTTGTCCTAGTTTAGTGACTTCACTAAGAAACGGTAATGATTTTGTAAGGAAAAAATCAATACTAAATTTGCTCTCACCTTCAAAACTCTCGTCATTTTTGCCAACTGCCACAGCTTCATTTGACAGGGGAATTGGATTTGCAGCTTGTAGGTTTAGTTGCAATTTCCCTCTGGGAGATAGACGAGCATTCCCCCCAGCGCTTCCACTCGAACAGCCTGCAGAAACTTCAGCATAACATCAGTTTCTTATTTCTTGATGCAGTGTAAATAAGCATAGGCAACACTAGAATGATTTATCATAAAAAGCTTCATGATTACAGGCATCAATCAATCATTCAATACATTCTATTAACAAAAAGAACATGAAAATGATAATTAATTAATCTAAATATAAATATATTATAATAATCATATGTTATTATGCAAGCATTCATTCTTAAACAAGTGCAGCATACCTGTAAGCCAGGAGAAAAATCAGATGCATGTGTCAAATAATGACTTGTCAAGAAAGCACAAAATAAACAGGGGCGTTATTGAAGACACAAAATAAGGTGATTCAATATCAGGTTTCCATGGTCAGTTGATGCTACTACCTTCTTCAATCAGAATTCAGTTTCTCATTTGCTGCAATAACTTGGCAACCAACAGTGCGTTAAATATAAAAGTCCCTCCTTTCCCCTTTTATACTATACAATACAAACCTATAAGCTACCAAATGAATTAAATTACCCAATTACAAAACAATGATTTTGATTACGGGCAGCAGATTCTCAGCAGCCAAGCGAGGCACAACTGAGTACAGAGAAAATACAATAACAACAATAAACAAAGAAAAGACTGATAGAACAATTGAAGTAGAAATTCGTATGTTTTCCTCCATTCTATATTCCCAAAAAAAGTATTGAATGAGACACAAGGGAAATAGACAGGATAGAAGTTATCAGAGCAAGCTTAGTAGCATCTTAAAAGGACTTCCTCTAGTTCCATTTGTTGAGATTTGGGCATGGGGAAGAGTCCATTCACCACAAGTATGGCTGGAAAGCAAGATTCGCGATCTAACCCATCTTCAACAATCAAGAATTTTCATAAACTCTGTTATATATGGCAGCTCAGCCATGTGGTTATGGTTAGTATTTAGTTCCTTTCATTTTTCTCAAAAGCTGAATACGAACAAAAAAAATTTTAAAGGAGGTTGGTTAATCTTTTGACGCCATAGAGACAACTGATTTAGCAAAAAAAATTCTAGATGCTGTGTATATAACCTGTTTTCATGCCTGTCAATTTAGAGAGGAAAACCTATTGTTTCCATAACAAATGGTTGCCGTTTTGGAATGCAACCATGAGTATCAAGCACATCCAACTGACTCCACTCCAGCACTAAGAAACGGTAATGATTTTGTAAGGAAAAAAAAATCAATACTAAATTTGCTCTCACCTCCAAAACTCTCATCAGTCTTGGCAACTGCCCCGGCTTCATTTGACAGGGGAGTTGGATTTGTATTTGACAGGGGAGTTGGATTTTCTTGAGATAGACGAGTATTCTCCCCAGCGCTTCCACCCGAAAAGGCTGCAGAAACTTCAGCATAACATCAGTTTATTAATTTCTTGATGCAGTGTAAATAAGCATAAGCAACAATAGAATGATTTATCATAAAAAGCTTCATGATTACAGGCATCAATCAATCATTCAATACATTCTATTAACAAAAACAACATGAAAATGATAATTAATTAATCTAAATATAAATAAATTATAATAATCAAATGTTATTATGCAAGCATTGATTCTTAATCAGACATTAATTTACGAAGTAATTTCATTACATTAAAAGAGACAAAATTACGAATTCAATTACCAGAACGGGAGGGGGAGGGGGAGGAGATGAGGGAGAAGTGGTTAAAGGCGAGTTTAGCGGCGTCGCTTTGAGCTGTCTTAGAGGAAGAAGAGGGAGACGGAGAGGAAAAGGAGGTGGCGTTGACGGTGACAGTGGCTGAAAAGAGAGGGTTGTGATCTTTTCCTTGTTTAGTGACTTGATAGGTAGGCAACTCCCATCCTCTCTGCTGGCACACTGCTTGAAGCTTTGATTTGTACATTGTTGGCGTCTCTTGCTCTCTGCTTCTTTTTAGTGGCATTGGCCTTTGCCTTTGCCTTTGCCTTTGCCTGTGAGTGATGATTAAATAGAATGCATCAACACACGTGTACGTGTTGTGCGACTTCTTGTCAGTTAATTAATTCCCTTGCAAGGGAAGGTTTCTTTTTCTTTACTTTTTTATTTTTATTTTTATTTATTCTTATTCTTCTTTTTCTCGTGATTTTCTAGAGAAAATGTCAAGAATCATTCTTGCTTGCATTTGCTCACCAACTAATGTCGGTCAAAATTCATTTTTTTAGTTTAAAATTAATTTTTTTATGTTTTTTAATTTTTTTAATGTATTAATGTCAAAAATAAATTTTAAAAAATTAAAAAATATATTATTTTAATATATTTATAAACAAAAAATACTTTTAGAAAAAAATTACAATACTTTCAATCACCTTCTTGAAAAAACATGAGATGCTACGTGTATTTGTTTTTACTTGATTGTTCTATTTTTTTTATATTAAGTTAACTAATACACCCTTATTTAATTATTTTTACTAATAATTATATTATACATCAGAAAAACTTGGGGTGGAAACAAGCAAATCAACTTCAAAGGTAAGGTGCTTCAAAGGCGAGGTGGAGACAAGGATGTGAAATTGAAGAGACATCATTTACTACTAAATAATTTTCTTCTGAAATTTTCTTCTAGATTAGGTGGGGATTGGTTTTTATTATTCAAGATTAGTCGTACTATTAAGATAGCGTTTGATAACGTGGTGCAAACCATATTTTTAAAAATTTAATTTTTTTATTATAAATTAATTTTTTTTGTGTTTTTAATCGTTTTAATGTGCTAATTTTAAAAATAATTTTTTTAAAAAAAAACATCATTTTAATGCATTTCGGCACGAAAAGCACTTTAAAAAGCAACCGCAACCACACTCAATGAAATTTGTTGATCAAAATCATTAAGAGGATTTAATTCATAATTTATTATATTCAGCAAAATTTGGCCTGTTTATTTTTACGTTTCAAAAGCGTTTTTGAAAAAATTTGAAAAAGTTTTATTTTTTTATTTACTTCAAATTAATATTTGCTTGGTGTTTTTAGATCATTTTGATGCGCTGATATCAAAAATAATTTTTTAAAAATAAAAAAGTATTATTTTGATATTTTTCTGGGTGAAAAACACTTTAAAAATCAACCGCAAGTACCATACTTCTAAATAGACACTAAAGAATCGGTAAAAGTATTAATCTAAATACATTAACATCCAAAAGTTCACTTGAGTGCACAAACTAGTAATGACATTGATTTTCATCACAAGGTACACTAACGCAATTTGATGCCTTTCAAAAAAATTAATTCAAAAATAAAATATAATATGGAATGAGATATGAAAAAAAAAAAAAAAAAAGGGAAAAGAATCATTGTTAAGCCAATACGACTGGTATCATAGTCTATCTTGAACTTGAAGCAAATAATTTGATTTAAAATGATAAAAAAGAAATAAATAAATAAAAAGGGTATTGTTACAATCTGCAAATTCTACACGTGTTATAATCAAAGATGTACATGATGGAATGAAAGGAAACAACACCAGCAGTTGGAATGAAGGATAGTATCAGATGCAAATAAAAAAAATAAAATAAAATATTCAAATTAAAATAAAATAAAATACATAAACTCGATTTGAAATAAAATTAATTGTTTTTATACACTTGGAATACATATAAGCCTGCCACGTGTTAATTTAACAACTACATTAGCATATGCATTAGTAGAATCAATCAAAATCACTTGATTACAAAAATTGAACGATTACACACTTGAATATTAAAATTGAAAGTAGAAGACAAAAACTCAAATACTAATCAAAGTATTTAATGGTGATCACATCAGCATCTATATTAATAATTGATTGGATAATGTCATTGAAGTTAGAATAATACACATGAATATGGATGAAGAGGGAGCCACTACATAAATAAAAAGGAATTAAATAAGAATAAGGTATACTAATCAAAGTTAATATAAGCTCTAGATTTAGAAAAGAAATCTAGATTTAAAGTAAATTTAAAAAGATTAAAAAAAAAAAAAACTAAAAATATGATATTTGAAAAAGTTTATAAATTTTTAAAAAACAGTATTGAAAACTCTTCCTTCACTCTACCCTCTTTTTATAGTGGATTTTTAAACCAAAACTGATACAAGAATTAATTCTCACCATTAGCGGCTTTGATTACCCTTCATAAAATCATAATTAAACCTCAATATTTTAGCTTTAGATTTGATTTCTTTTAGCAAAAAACCTTGAGAGGTTTAAAAAGACTCTTTTGAAAGAAAACTGATCAAATTCATGGGCTGAACTGAATGAAATAATAGATTGGCAAAAATAGATCTTTAAAGGTCACACAAAAACCTAAAGACCCTAGCTCGAGTCAAGCCAAGCACTTGCATGTGGGCTAAACCCATACCAAGTTGCTTAGGTTTATTTATGTCCCTACAACTTCCCCTTAAATAGACTTCAAGACAACCACGTATATTTTCTATGTGTGATATAAATTTTTGGGTTTTAATAAACATGTCAGCCAAGAGTTTTTAAATCAATTTTTTATTCATCCATAATTTGTTTTAATCATGTTAATGTTCTTTATTAAAGAACTTTTGTAGAAAAATAATTTTCAACAAAGTTTTAACTATGAAAGTGAGTGAAACTCACTTTAAATCTAAACTCAAATATGTCCATTAACTATATTTTATTAAAACAAAATCTCAATATTCCCCCACATGAATGAAATTATCTTACTGGTATAAAAAACTCAAATATATATAGAGATATAATGATTTGGGGAATCATTACAAAAGGATGAGTAGTTTTTAGCTTTGAACTTTTCTTAATAAAATACTATTAAATTTACTTGGTTAAATAATGAATTTAATGTATTGAACTATTCAGTCTTTTGTGTAAACCAGTATAATATCTTTCACATGGTTTTTCATTTAGATATTTTCTTTTATTTTTCACTGCTGTATTTATTTTAGCATTGAACAATTCTTGGATTCATGAGTACTTTAGATAATTCATCATTTTATCAAAATTTTCAAAGAAATAACCATATTGATCACTCATATAGGTAATCTTTCATTAAAAGTATTTCTCTATACTTCATATGGCAGACCAAGATATAAAAATTATCAAAAACATAGCTCACCCTTTATCACTCTATAACTAGTGCATGTTTCATTATATGAATAAACAGGAAATAATATTTTCTGAGTTCTACCAAAAAAGTTATATGACTTAGTTTTTCATTTTAATATAGATCTTAGAATCTTTGATAAATTAGGTATGGTTACCATTATTATATTTTTTTTTTATCTTTAAAGGTTTAAATCTCATTCCCCTCAATGAATTATACAAAAGTTCTCTCGATAAATATTTGGTTAGCAGATCTAATATATATTTTCTTTGAATTTACATAGTTAATGAAAATAATTCAATTTGAAAGCAAGTGTTTAACAATGTGTGTGTGTGTGTTATACACACTATTTTGTGTCTTTCTAATTACAGACTAACTGTTGCAATTGAAACAAATTGATAACATTGGTTTTGGTCAATATGGAATATCCTCTAGAAATTCTGAAGTCACTTAGCTTCCTCTCTAGATTTACCAAGCACAATAAACTCCAATTTCATCATTCATCTTGTGATAGAGTTTTATTAGAGGATTTTCATGACATAATTGTGCCATCAAATGTGAAGATATCTTAACTAGTGGATTTCAAATCCTTAATATTAAATATTTTTTGGCATCACGATACCCTTCTAGTACCGCTAAGTAAATAATATAGTGTAGTCTATAGTCCAAAGTATATCTCAACTACTTGAGTATCCCTTTTATTGCTTTTCAATGATCCATACTATGATCATTGGTAAATCTACTCAATTTATTAATCGAGTAAGCAATATCAGGTCTTGTACAATTCATGACGTACATTAGGCTTTTTAATTTTTTTGAAATATTCTAATTAGTTTATTCTCTTATATCTATATTAAATAGATGTAAACTTATGTCAATTTATATTTTGACAGTTCTATTATCGCTTTTTAAAATTTGTCGACAATTTTCTCAATATAATGAGATTCGAACAATACCAATTCATTAGATGCACTAGAATTTTGTATTCCTGGTATGACATCTCCAACACCCAAATCTTTCATGTCAAACTTATTAATTAATATTTTTTCAGTAGACTAATCATGTGATCATTGCTACCTAACATTAGCATGTTTTCAATATAGAGACATATAATGACATAATTTGTATCTACTTTTATATATATAAACATATTTATCAATTTTATTAATTTAAAACTTATTTGACAATAAAACCTTGTCAATTTTTTTATGTCATTATTTAGGTAATTATTTTAAACCATATAATAACTTCACAAACTTATAGACTTTCTTTTCTTGTTCACTTACAATAAACCCCTCCCTCGAGTTGTTCTATCTTTTAGTCAAGGTCACCATTTAAGAAAGATATTCTTACATCTATTTGATGTATTTCAAGTTTGTTGTTAGTTGTGATGGCTATTAACATTGGAATGAAAGTTATTCTTGATATCGGTAAATAAGTGTCCAAATAATCCACACCTTCATGTTATTTGAATCCTTTAACAATAAGTCTTACTTTTTATTTATCAATAGTTCTGTCACACCCTCGCGGCGGAGCGTGGTGTCGCGGTGACCCTCGATTGGTTTCGGGGTCTTTATTGTTTGTGTAAAAAGGAGTCGCCACCTAGTATTATGGTCACTAGGAAACCTAACTGGTCTTTCAGAGATTCTAAGGCAAGGGACTAGTTGCGTAAAGGGAAGGTGTTAGCACCCCTAGTACGCCCTACCTAAGATAAGTTGTTTGGTGTTTGGTTTGTCTTATAATTGCTACGGTGTTGGTATTTTCTAATCCCATCAATTTTTTCTCGATTTGATTCTAACTAAATTTATTAAGATAGAAATCCAAGGAGATTCCATGTGCTTTAAAAGCTCATTTTTCCCTTAGTATTTCAAGAGTTTGTGACTCGTAAATCGCAAGGAGGAGGGACAAAAATTTAGAAATCTAGAGCGCTTTAAAAGCCTATTTTTGTCTTAGTGTTTTATACTCTCACGGCTCGTAAACCGTGGAGTAAAAAATTGAAATGTCCTCAATTATAATCGAGGCTTCTTTCAATGATGTGTAATGACTTATTATTCCTAGAAAATCATTTTGGATATTTACCACTTAGATTTTCTTTATCCAAATATTAACAGTGAATAATAACAAATTATTCCAAACATTAGCGGTGAATAATAGATGAATTTTCCCAAAATAAGATTTTTATATTTTTGGAATATTGGCCAATACCCTTTGGAGTTTTACAAACATGTTGTAAAATCCAGAAATGCAAGAAAATAATATTTGTTGTGTTTAAGAAATCCATGCGAAAACACATTTTCAAAACTTCCAATAGTTTTTGTATATAAAAAAAGAGCGTTCAAAACATGTTAGGGTATTAGCCGTATGCAACACACAAGAAAACAAATTTTGATATATATATATATATGTATATTTGCCATAGTTGCGTCGAAAACCGGGTATTCTAAATACGAGATTGGTATATATTTTTTTTACAACATAAAAAAATTCAGACTTTAAAATAAATATTCCAGAAAATAAATCTCTTTCTCTTTCTTTTATTTTTTCAAAAAAAAAAAAAAGTAAGTCCGGCTGGGTGGGCAAGTGACCCGGCTGGACACAAAAAAAAAAGGGGGGCGCAGTTATAGTTCAAAGAAGGCTGGCGAATACTGTTCAAGTGAATTAATTCACTTGAACACTGCAACACACAAAACAGAAAAATACATGCTGCGAGGTGAAGAGAAAACAGACCTGGGAACGGAAGCGAAGAAGTTGCAGCGACGTTGAAAGCGTGATGGTTGATCCGTGTTCGGCTGTTTCAAATCTTTTCCTCCTGCTCTGTATTTGCGTCTGTTTTTCTGGTTTTCTTTCCTCTGCGTCTTCGTTAGTCCCTCTCCAACGGGTTCCTGCACTTCCTTCGTCCCTGCTGCAGATTTTATATGCAAAAAAAATGAAGCCAAGACCAACAGGTAGTCCCTGCTGGTTTATGGTTTCTCTTCTCTTTTCTTCTTTTTTTTCTCTTCTTTCTCTTCTACTGTCAATCTTCCCAACCTCACAGTAACACTAGCGAATGAAAGAAACTTTCTCTATTCTCTGCGTTTTTCTCACCTACTGTCTGCCTCTCTTTTGTACTTTTTTTTCTCGTCTTTCTTTTTGCTCGTTTTTCCTGCCCTTTCTTTTTTTTTTCTCCTCCCATTTCTAGGTCATTAGAGGGGCTTATATATAGTCTAACATATCTCTATTTAGGAAAGATTTAATGCATTAATTCTAGAATGCAAATCCCTACTGATTTGCAGTAAAAAAAACACAAAAAGGAAACTGCAATATTCTGATTTTGATTTTGTGCTCACGTCTGATTTCTTTCCAGTTTTAGAGGATGGTGTGGCTCTTTTCTTTCCTTCCATAGGACCAGCTGCTCCCTTTGAAATGAGGCAATAAAAACGTGGTCTGCAGCTCTCCATTCAAGCGAGAGAAACATGGAAACCAAACAAGAAATTTCAGATAAAAAGGAAAGAAAGAAAACGGCTAGTTGTGCAGGTAAACGTGTTTTCTTCAATGTCTTCCTTCGGCAAAATTCCTTTATATTTTTTATCTTCAATCATCCTCCTTATTTTAGCACTTTTTCCATTTGGTCCTTGGTCAAAAAAGGATTCAAATTGGCCTGCAATTGGTCTTCAATCTTTAAGCATCTTGCAATTGTGTCCTTGCAAACTCGGGCAAAAATCCTTCTCGCGGCAGGAATCCCTGCTTTCACACTAGATTTCAAACAGGAATATCTTGAGCTTCTGATATCGAAATCAATCAATTCAAAAGCCCAAATTCATCTATGTGCCCCGGACTACAACTTTGATGAAAGATTCAAAGTGAGATAAAATCGTTTTAGATAACAGAATTTGGCAGGGATCTAGTTAGTCAAAAAGGTTTTCTTAATCTAACAATGCCGAGCATCCAAATCTGACTGAGAATCTGCTATAAGAACAGTGACCTCTAGGACCCGATAAAGGTGTAGGTCAATTCTTCAACATGTCATAAGTGACAAAATATAGCTAGGATGGTCAGATATCGTACGAAACCAAGTCAGAATCAGAGCCTAAGTTCGAAAAAAAAATTGCGACAACAACAGAATCAGTTTTTTTTAGTGCAAATTCTAAGGGATTTATCCAACCTTAAAAACAAGATAACGAATGAACGAATTTAGCATTATGAAGACCCCTAGTTAGTCTAAGAAACCTGATGATTTTGGCAGCAAAGGGGGAGGATAAAAAAAAGTAGAAAACAGCTCAAACAGGTTTCGAAAAAAAAATATTTCTTTCTCCTCCGCTTTTGTCAATTTTCCAGCAAATATGAGCTACACTCCTACACTCGGTTCAAAACGGGCATGCACCGTCTCCAGCACGTGGGGTCCAAAATTGAGTAACAACATATGCCCCCTCTTTACAATGCTTACGAAGCAAAACTTGTCAAGTGCTTCGCGTAGTAAGTGTTGTAAAGATAAATTGTCTGATCATGCTAAAAACTCAATGCTTTTTCTTAAACAATGATCTCCCTATCAGGTGACCTACCTATCTTAAGATTTCTAGAAAAACTTCACGCTTTTCAAAGAAATGGTTCAATTATCGGGTGACCTGTCCACTTTAAAATTCTTAGAAAACTTCACGCTTTTCTAAGAAACGGTTTCAATATCAGGTGACCGGCCCAACCTAAACTTCTTAGAAAACTCCACGCTTTTCTAAGAAACGGTCTCAATATCAGGTGACCGGCCCCTCTTAAAATTCTTAAAAAACTCCACGCTTTTCTAAGAAATGGTCTCAATATCGGGTGACCTGCCTATCTTAAGATTCTTAGAAAACTCCACGCTTTTCTAAGAAACGATCTCAATATCAAGCGACCGGCCCATCTCAAAAATTCTTAGAAAACCCTATGCTTTTCTAAGAAACGATCTTAATATCAGGTGACCGGCCCATCCTAAAATTCTTAGAAAACTAAAGCAAAAATTGAAGAAATAATCATTCTCAAGGTCAATCACTCTGAAAAGGCTTCGTCCAAAACCACAACATCTACATCCTCCACATCAATATTGTCAATGAGATTGCCCGTGGAAGGCTGGTACTGCTACTGCTTCAGATTCATTCCCCTCTATCACCACCTTCTTGTAATCTATGGTGTCCACTTGCAAAGAAGCAATCATAACAAGACCGTCATAACAAGACCGTCATCAGTTCCAACCTCCAAATCTTTGTCTCTCAATTTCACTTTCTTGGTGCTTCGACTCCTAAAAAGCATTTGGAATCCATGATTAATGGGATCTTTTTTTTTACTTTCTGACGACAGTTATAACATTGAATTTTGAATATTGGATGATGAGAGAGGAAGCTCATCCATTTTACTTGAATTGTTCATCTTTAAGGTCGTAGGCTGTGTTCGATTCTCGATGCTTGAGCTTGTGGCTAAATTAGTGGGGGAATAAGAAGGCAAAGAAGATGAAGTCAGGTCATGTTTTGGCGAAGAAGAGATGGCTGCCGCAGGCGAAGGTGTGATGCTTGCCATAGCTGAACAACTATCTTGCCCTGGAGATGCAATGGAGGGATTATGATTGCTAACTACAGAATTTGCTGCCAGCAATTCCAATATTTTTATTCTCTTGGAAAGAAAATGCAAAAATAGTGCTCATCAGTTGAAGCCAGCAAACCTTTTTCTCTGGAATTGGAAAGCAGACAAGAAGGCATTTGGTAAATATATTGGCCCATTAGAATATAGGAACAGGTAGGAAATGACATCAAAAGAAGGTTCTGAAACTAGGAGTGGTTTTCTATTCTTCAACAAAACTATAGAGTAACCTTGCGGTTACCTCCTCCCTCAGTGAAGATTTTGTGAGTTCATCTTATATCACAGTTAAAGCTTCTACTTGGAGGCAGGTGTTATTCATGTCAACTCATCTAAAATAGCATGAAGACGCAAGTTTGAGTTACTCTCTATCCTGACTTACCGACTTGTACTCTAAGATAGTCAAAAACGTTTGAATATCTGTACACTGTTCTATGGTGTCATATGCATGCACACATCTGCCATGGATATGCACAAATACATAACACAAACCCGCATCCCCATTGAGCACCAGTCAACGTCTTCGAGCTGTGTATGCAGTCTTTGCTGCACTCATCTCTGCTTGCTTCTTTGTTCTTGCTTCTTTTCCGGTAAAAATAACTCCATCTATCTCCACTGTTGAAATGAAAGTAGGCGCATGAGCTTCACCAGATTTCTCTGTAAAATAAGTTGGTAAACCACAACCTTCTCTCTGAGCCATATCTTGTAAAAGATTCTTATAACCAGACTTATCCTAAAAAGAAAACCACAACCTTTTCAGCTTTGCTCAATGTGGGAAAATATTACCGACTCTCATAGGTTTGTCCATTTATTGTGAACTTGCACTTAAAGCGAATAGCATGAGGAGGACCCATACGCTCACAAGAATACACAGGTAGAGTGAAATTTCTCTTTTGAGCATAGGTTTGCAGCTGGTTTTTAAACAAGTGCAGCATACCTGTAAGCCAGGAGAAAATTCAGATGCATGTGTCAAATACTGACTTGTCATGAAAGCACAAAATAAACAGGGGCGTTATTGAAGACGCAAAATAAGGTGATTCAATATCAGGTTTCCATGGTCAGTTGATGCTACTACCTTCTTCAATCAGAATTCAGTTTCTCATTTGCTGCAATAACTTGGCAACCAACAGTGTGTTAAATATAAAAGTCCCTCCTTTCCCCTTTTATTCTATACAATACAAACCTATAAGCTACCAAATGAATTAAATTACCCAATTACAAAACAATGATTTCGATTACAGGCATAAGATTCTCAGCAGCCAAGCGAGGCACAACTGAGTACAGAGAAAATACAATAACAATAATAAACACAGAAAAGACTGATAGAACAATTGAAGTAGAAGTTCTTATGTTTTCATCCATTCTATATTCCCAAAAAAAGTATTGAATGAGACACAAGGGAAATAGACACAAGAGAAGTTATCAGAGCAAGCTTAGTAGCATCTTAAAGGACTTCCTCTAGTTCCATTTGTTGAGATTTGGGCATGGGGAAGAGTCCATTCACCACAAGCATGGCTGGAAAGCAAGATTCGCGATCTAACCTATCTTCAACAATCAAGAATTTTCATGAACTCTGTTATATATGGCATCTCAGCCATGTGGTTATGGTTAGTATTTAGTTCCTTTCATTTTTCTCATAAGCTGAATACGAACAATTTTTTTTTTTTTTTTAAGGAGGTTGGTTAATCTTTTGACACCATAAAGACAACTGATTTAGCAAAAAATATTCTAGATGCTATGTATATAACCTGTTTTCATGCCTGTCAATTTAGAGAGGAAAACCTATTGTTTCCATAACAAATGGATGCCATTTTGGAATGCAACCGTGAGTATCAAGCACATCCAACTGACTCCACTCCAGCACTAACAAACGGTAATGATTTTGTAAGGGAAAAAAATCAATACTAAATTTGCTCTCACCTCCAAAACTCTCATCAGTCTTGGCAACTGCCCCGGCTTCATTAGACAGGGGAGTTGGTTTTGCATCCAATTTCCCTTCGGGAGATGGACGAGTATTCTCCCCAGCGCTTCCACCCGAACAGTCTGCAGAAACTTCAGCATAACATCAGTTTCTTCATTTCTTGATGCAGTGTAAATAAGCATAGGCACCACTAGAATGATTTATCATAAAAAGCTTCATGATTACAGGCATCAATCAATACATTCTATCAACAAAAAATAAATAAATTATAAGAAGCAAGCGTTATTATGCAAGCATTCATTCTTAATCAAACATTAATTTACAAAATAATTTCATTTCATTAAAAACAATAGCCTAAAAAAATCTTTAAAATATCTGATACAGTGCAATTAAAGCACAAGGAAATATAAAAAAGGGAAGAAATGAAGCGTTACAAAGAAACAAAAGGGATTCAATTACCATTAAGGGGGGAGGAGGAGGAAGGGCGAGGGTGGTCGGAGAAGTATTTATAGGCGAGCTTAGCAGCGTCGTTTTGAGCTTTCTTAGTGGAAGAAGAGGGGAAAGGAGTAGAAAAGAGGGTGGCGTCGACGGTGACAGTGGCATAAAAGTGAGGGCTGTGCTCTTGTCCCTCTTTAGTGACTTCATACTTAGGGATCTCCCATCCTCTCTGCTGGGACAGTTGTTGAAGCTTTGATTTGTACATTACTCTTTTATTATTCATGCGTCCTTCCACTCTCTCTTTCTTTCGTTATTATTGCCGGTTGCCTGTGAGTGATCATATATATATATATATATATATATATAAAGACACGCACGTGTGTTGTGTCTTTTTGTCAATCAATTCCCTTCCTTGGGAAGGAAGCTCTCTTTTCTTTTTCTTTTCTTTTCTTTTCTGATGATTTTCTAGAGAAAATGTCAAGTTTGATTTTTCCAAACTGGGTAGTCAGTAGTCACGGGTCATCTTCTTTATATCTATACTGTATATTTTTGGTATAGATAATTTCCATACTTTATCTGTTATGCTACGAGTATCTATATAGATATTTATTTTATAATTATTATTTATTATTAAACAAAAAAATAAAATAGTAATGTGTATATATATATATATATTTGAAGCATTTATATATATTAAATAATAAAATTATAAATATTATACATGCATATGTGTATAATATATATTTATACACACACACATATATCTTATATATCTTGGGTCGGTTTGATAATATACATATCAAGTAAAGTAACTATTTAAAAAAACTCAGGTTAGTTTTAATTGATATCTATTGGTTTAGATTATTGGTTTAGATTAAATTGTTATTTTTATTTAGTTTTGCTAATAATTATCTTATACATTAAAAAACTTGACGTGGAAGTTGTTGACCACCTCAAAAAATTTTGTATTATGCTTTAAATAGTTTGTCTATAATATTTCTAACTTTGATGTTAGTGAATATTCGCTTATGAATATTTTTAACTCTGGTATTGGTAAATATTACATAACCTAAAAAGTACAGTATTCCTGACTTTGGTGTCAGTGAATAAATTCGCAAATTTTGGATTAAAAGAAAAGGAAACATATTTTTTTATTATTATTATTATTACCCTTTTTTTAAGAAAAAAAAGATAGCAGATTCGCATTTAACAGTAAAAGTCCACAAATTGAATATACCATAAAAGCTATCAAAACAAAACAAAACAAAACAAAGCAAAAATGTAAAGGACCTATAAATAAATCAACGAAGATCCCTATTTTTTTTTTGGAATTTTCTGATATCCAAAAATAGCTTGTTTTGCCAGATATCAAAACTAAAGGGAAAGAATTGGCTCTTTTTTCAAATAATTTATTATCCTTTTTTATCCTTAACCTCGGAATGATATCTTCAATTCTTATTTTCTTATGCTTATGCTTAACATAGTTCTTAAAGTCCTTCCAAGATGGTGGTAATTTTTCAATTATTATAGCCACTTGGAATGATTCACTTAGTAACATACCTGCAGCATGAATATCATGCAAGATGAGCTGAAATTCTTGAACTTGGCTCATAACAGTTCTTAAATCAACAATTTAAAATTTTAAAAATTTATTGACTATGAATTTTTTTTCATACAGGCATATTCAGCCTTGATTGACCTACACACATCATATAATGTATTGTCTATTCCAATTAAAATGCAATTTTTGCAAACAAAATCACTATGACTCCATGCATCCATAGCTGCCACAATAATGGGATCAGATTATTATTTGGCAACTTTGACTCTTCCTCGGTCAAGAACTTTATCAAGTTCAAGGTGGTCAAATGAAATAATTTTTTTTCTACCACCTGTTAAAGTTCAATCCATTGAGTTTTTCAGGTTTCTCATTAAGCAACGTAGAAGATGTTGTGAAATCTTCATAAGTAGTACTTGTCGAAACTACATTGGTTGGGACAACCAATTCTTGAGTTAAAGTCATCATAAAATCTATATAAAAATAGTAATAGCCATATATTTATAAATAAGTTTTGGATCCTCACATGAAAATAAAAACATCTAACATAAAGCTTGTAAAGCAAGTAAACAAACAAAAATATTCCAACTATACAAGATTAAATAAATACTTTAATATTATTTTAGTTCTTTTAAACATGCATCATATCATTATAATTTAGAATAAAAACTAAATGATATGCATGAATATACAAACAAGCATACACTAAACAAAAACAAATTTTTAGATGTTTGGGGAAAAAATGTGACATGCATCATGCATATAAATTGCTTTAAATGGAATAAATATATCATACAAGATTGTGAAATTACATGTATAAACTAAACAAAAAAAAATACAAAGAATAAAGCCCTAAGATTGTAATTCAAAATAATTAGACAAGTAAGCTTTGATGTTTAGTTTATCATAAGAAAAACATTCTAAATAAATTATATGTTCAAGGAAACTCTAGTGTTCATACATGTTGAAACTATAAACATGCAATTTTATATATAATGGCAAACTTGTAAATATTATAAAACATATAAAGCTTTTCAAGATTTTATTACTCCTCACTTTGTGCAAATGATATTTACAATAAGCTTTTCAAGATTCTAACAATACCATATTGCTTAGATAGACTTCTAAAAACCTCTAAACAATGTCTACAAATAAAGATAATGTAACTGAGATATCTCTTAACAAGGATAGACCTAACATCTATATGTAGGAGGAAAATCAAAGCTTAAAACAAAGCTAAAAAGATGAGAAAACATTAAAAATATGACACAAAAAAAGTCTAAAAATTCTGAAAAATGGTGTAGAAAACTCTTCTTTCACACCCTCTCTTTTTTATAGTGGATTTTGAAACCAAAACTAATAAATAATTAATTTTGATAATTACCCGGATTAATTCCCAACATTACCCGCTTTGATTACCTGTTATAAAATTAAAATTAAACCTAAACATTTCGGCTTTAAATCTGATATTTTTTAGCTAAATAAATGTTTAGGTTTAAAAAAAAAACTCTTTTGAAAAAAAATAATGCTCAGATTCATTTGTTGAACAAAACAAAACAAGGAGCTAGCAAAAATAGTTTTTTACATATCAAAAAATTATTTTACAATAATAAATTAAAATCCAAGACTAAAATAGATTCAGGCTCGTGGGTTAAGCCTGAGCCAAGTGTATACTTATGAATTAAACTCATACCATATACTTAGGTTATTCATAACTCTTCAACTTTTTATTAAATAAACTATAAAAAAATCTTGTATATTTTATCCGTGAAACAGAAAGTTTTATGTTTCACAATAAATATATCAATCAAAGATTTGACTTATTATTTATTTTAATCATGTTAATATTTTATTTAAATAACTTATATAAAAAATTAATTTTCAACCAAGTTTTAATCAAAAAAAAAAAAAAGCTGGTTCCTTTGCTGGTTTGTTAAACAATGACCCAGTATTGCTCAAGGACCACTAACCAAAGCATGCACATAATCAGCTTGTTTCAAAAATTGAAGAAATCTTTTTTTTTTTTATACTTTGTGACGACAGTTATAACATTGAATTTTGAATATTGGATGATGAGAGAGGAAGCTCATCCATTTTACTTGAATTGTTCATCTTTAAGGTTGTAGGCTGTGTTTGATACTCGATGCTTGAGCTTGTGGCTAAATTAGTGGGGGAATCAGAAGGCAAAGAAGATGAAGTCAGGTCATGTTTAGGCGAAGAGGAGATGGCTGCGGCAGGCGAAGGTGTAATGCTTGCCATTGCTGAACAACTATCTTGCCCTGGAGATGCAATGGAGGGATTATGATTGCTAACTACAGAATTTGCTGCCAGCAATTCCAAAATTTTTATTCTTTTGGAAAGAAAATAGTGCTCATCAGTTGAAACCAGCAAACCTTTTTCTCTGGAATTGGAAAGCCGACAGGAAGGCATTTAGTAAATATATTGGCCCATTAGAATATAGGAACAGGTAGAAAATGACATCAAAAGAAGGTTCTTGCGGTTACCTCCTCCCTCAGGTGTTATTCATGTCAAATTATCTAAAATAGCATGAAGACTCAAGCTTGAGTTACTCTCTATCCTGACTTACCGACTTGTACTCTAAGATAGTCAAAAACGTTGGATTATCTGTACACTGTTCTATGGTGTCATATGCATGCACACATCTGCCATGGATATGCATAAAGACACAACATAAACCCGCATCCCCATTGAGCACCAGTCAACGTCTTCGAGCTGTGTATGCAATCTTTGCAGCACTCATCTCTGCTTGCTTCTTATTTCTTGCTTCTTTTCCAGTAAAACTCACTCCATCTATCTCCACTTTTGAAATGAAAGTAGGCGCATGAGCTTCACCAGATTTCTCTGTAAAATAAGTTGGGAAACCACAACCTTCTCTCCGAGCCATATCTTGTAAAAGATTCTTATAACCAGACTCATCCTAAAAAGAAAACAATAAATTACATAAAGAAGTGTAATCATGTGTCTAAAAGATACAAACACAAAAATTGCAAGCGTAACCAACAGATTTTTGCATCTCCACAATGAGTTGATTTAGAAAAATAACCTCTTCAACTCCATTTGGCAACAATGACATCAATGCAGCTTTTGCAGCTGCATTTTCAGCTTTGTTCAATGTGGGAAAATATTCCCGACTCTCATAGGTTTGTCCGTTTACAGTGACCTTGCACTTAAATTGAATAGCATGAGGAGGACCCAGACGCTCACAAGAATACACAGGTAGAGTGAAATTTCTCTTTTGAGCATAGGTTTGCAGCTGGTTTTTAAACATACCTGTAAGCCAGGAGAAAATTCAGATGCATGTGTCAAATACTGACTTGTCATGAAAGCACAAAATAAACAGGGGGGTTATTGAAGACACAAAATAAGGTGATTCAATATCAGGTTTCCATGGTCAGTAGATGCTACCACCTTCAATCAGAATTCAGTTTCTCATTTGCTGCAATAACTTGGCAACCAACAGTGCGTTAAATATAAAAGTCCCCTCTTTCCCCTTTTATACTATACAATACAAACCTATAAGCTACCAAATAAATTAAATTACCCAATTACAAAACAATGATTTTGGTTACAGGCAGCAGATTCTCAGCAGCCAAGCGAGGCACAACTGAGTACAGAGAAAATACAATAACAATAATAAACACAGAAAAGACTGATAGAACAATTGAAGTAGAAATTCTTATGTTTTCCTCCATTCTATATTCCCAAAAAAAGTATTGAATGAGACACAAGGGAAATAGACACAAGAGAAGTTATCAGAGCAAGCTTAGTAGCATCTTAAAAGGACTTCCTCTAGTTCCATTTGTTGAGATTTGGGCATGGGGAAGAGTCCATTCACCACAAGTATGGCTGGAAAGCAAGATTCGCGATCTAACCCATCTTCAACAATCAAGAATTTTCATAAACTCTGTTATATATGGCAGCTCAGCCATGTGGTTATGGTTAGTATTTAGTTCCTTTCATTTTTCTCATAAGCTGAATACGAACAATTTTTTTTTTTTTTTAAGGAGGTTGGTTAATCTTTTGACGCCATAGAGACAACTGATTTAGCAAAAAAAATTCTAGATGCTGTGTATATAACCTGTTTTCATGCCTGTTAATTTAGAGAGGAAAACCTATTGTTTCCATAACAAATGGTTGCCGTTTTGGAATGCAATCATGAGTATCAAGCACACCCAACTGACTCCACTCCAGCACTAAGAAACGGTAATGATTTTGTAAGGAAAAAAAAAAATCAATACTAAATTTGCTCTCACCTCCAAAACTCTCATCAGTCTTGGCAACTGCCCCGGCTTTATTTGACAGGGGAGTTGGATTTGTTTTTGACAGGGGAGTTGGATTGTCATGAGATTGACGAGTATTCTTCCCAGCAGTTGGATTTGCATTTGACAGGGGAGTTGGATTTTCATGAGATTGACGAGTATTCTTCCCAGCAGTTGGATTTGTATTTGACAGGGGAGTTGGATTTTCATTAGATTGACGAGTATTCTTCCCAGCGCTTCCACCCGTACTGCCTGCAGAAACTTCAGCATAACATCAGTTTATTAATTTCTTGATGCAGTGTAAATAAGCATAAGCAACACTAGAATGATTTATCATAAAAAGCTTCATGATTACAGGCATCAATCAATCATTCAATGCATTCTATTAACAAAAACAACATGAAAATGATAATTAATTAATCTAAATATAAATAAATTATAATAATCAAATGTTATTATGCAAGCATTGATTCTTAATCAGACATTAATTTACGAAGTAATTTCATTATATTAAAAGAGACAAAATTACGAATTCAATTACCAGAAAGGGAGGCGGAGGGGGAGGAGATGAGGGAGAAGTGGTCATAGGCGAGTTTAGCGGCCTCGCTTTGAGCTTTCTTAGAGGAAGAAGAGGGAGACGGAGAGGAAAAGGAGGTGGCGTTGACGGTGACAGTGGCTGAAAAGAGAGGGCTGTGATCTTGTCCTTGTTTAGTGACTTGATAGGTAGGCAATTCCCATCCTCTCTGCTGGCACACTGCTTGAAGATTTGATTTGTACATTGTAGGCGTCCCTTGCTCTCTGCTTCTTTTTAATGGCATCGGCCTTTGCCTTTCCCTGTGAGTGATGCAGTTATATAGCATGCATCAACACACGTGCACGTGTTGGTTGTGCGACTTCTTGTCAGTTAATTAATTCCCTTAAGGTTTCTTTTTCTTTACTTTTTTATTCTTATTCTTATTCTTATTCTTATTCTCGTGATTTTCTAGAGAAAATGTCAAGAATCATTCTTGCTTGCATTTGCTCATAAAACAAGGGTGATAAAAAAAATTAAATTAATATTTTTATTTTTTTGAATTATTTTGATATGTTAATATTAAAAATAATTTTTTAAAAATAAAAAAAATATATTATTTCAATGTATTTATAAACGAAAAATATTTTGAAAAATAATAACTATAATATTCTTAAACACCGCTGAAAAAACTTGAGATGCTACATCTATTTATTTTTACTTTATTGTTATATTTTTTATATTAAATTAATTAATACACCCTTATATAATTATTCTTACTAATAATTATATTATACATCAAAAAAAACTTGGGGTGGAAACAAGCAAATCAACTTCAAAGGTAAGGTGCTTCAAAGACGAGGTGGAGACGAGGATGTGAAATTGAAGGGACATCATTTACTACTAAATGATTTTCTTCTAAAGTCTTCAATAAAGAAAATTTGTTTTTTTTCTTTTTAGTTTAACGTGGGTGTCCGGGCCAGCTTGCGCGCACCTCGACTAATCCCACGGGTCCTGAAGTTAACGACCATGTAAGCCTCTAGTGGCCATCATATGAGCAACCATAGGGCTCGAACCTGAGATCACAGAGGAAGCAAACCTCTTGATCCCAAACTTTTACCATTGAGCCACCACCTAGATAGTTAAAAAAATTTGTTTTTACTATAAAGATTAGGTGGGGATTTGTTTTTACTATTCAAGATTAGTCGTACTATTAAATGAAATTTGTTGGTCAAAATGATTAAGACGATTTAATTCATAATTTATTATATTTAGCAAAGATATTAGTGGCAAATTTACTTGAGGAATCAATAAAAGCATCAATCTAAATAAAATGGTAATGGCATTGATTCATCACAAGGTACGCTAAGCAATTTGATGCCTTTTAAAGAATTGAAGGCATAAATAAAATGCAATATGGAATAAAAGAGAAAAAAAAAAAAAGGAAAGGGAAAAGAATCATTGTTAAGCCACTACCTTAACGATTGGTGGTATCAGAGTCTATCTTGAACTTGAAGCAAATAATTTGATTTAAAATAATAGAAAACAATAAATAAATAAATAAAAAGATATATATGATGGAATTAAAAGAAACAACAGCAGCAACTGGAATGAAGGATAGTATCAATTGCAGAACCGTGGAAGGTTTGAAGACCGAAGAACATGTTAAACATGTGATTAATGTTGTTAAGCTCAATTAGTTAGTTGGTTGAAATTAATTAGGAGTTAGAGAGTTAGTTAGTCAAGATAGTTGAAATTAATTAAGGTATAAATTTGAAAACAAACATTTCTTATAAATCAAATAATAATAGTGCATTTCTTCTTCTCTATTCTTTTCCCTGATTCTTTCCTTCTATTTTCTCTCAAATTCTTTCCTTGTTAAACAACTAGCTTAACAATCCGCAATTAGGGTTAACTCATAAGATGTTTCTTTTAAGAACTGCAAATATTTTGTTAATTATGTCAGCAATCTTCTTGACTGATTGAATTCTGGGAGAGTGGATATCATAGACATGAGCTCTAGATTTAGAAAAGAAATCTAGATTTAAAATAAATTTAAAAAGGTAAAAGAAACCTAAAAATATGATATTTGAAAAAGTTAATAATTTTTTGAAAAACAGTATTGAAAACTCTTCCTTCACTCCACCCTCTTTTTATAGAGGATTTTTAAACCAAAACTGATACAAGAATTAATTCTCACAATTACCGACTTTGTTGATTACCCTTCATAAAACCATAATTAAACCTCAATATTTTAGCTTTAGATTTGATTTTTTTTAGCAAAAAAACTTGAGAGGTTTAAAAAGACTCTTTTGAAAGAAAACTGATCAAATTCATGGGCTGAACTGAATGAAATAATAAATTGACAAAAATAGATCTTTAAAGGTCACAAAAAAACCTAAAGACCCTAGCTCGAGTCGAGCCAAGCACTTGCATGTGGGCTAAACCCATACCAAATTGCTTAGGTTTATTTATGTACCTACAACTTCCCCTTAAATAGACTTCAAGACAACCATGTATATTTTCTATGTGTGATATAAGTTTTTGGGTTTTAATAAACATGTCGGACAGGGGTTTTTAGATCAATTTTCTATTCACCAATAATTTGTTTTAATCATGTTAATGTTCTTTATTAAAGAACTTTTGTAGAAAAAATAATTTTCAACAAAGTTTTAACTCTGAAAGTGAGTGAAACTCACTTTAAATCTAAACTCAAATATGTCCATTAACTATATTTTATTAAAACAAATCTCAATATTCCCTCACATGAATGGAATTATCTTACTTGTATAAAAGACTCAAATATATATAGAGATATAATGATTTGGGGAATCATTACAAAAAGATGAGTAGTTTTTAGCTTTGAACATTTCTTAATAAAATACTATTAGATTTACTCGGTTAAATAATGAATTTAATGTATTAAACTATTCGGCCTTTTGTGTAAACCAATATAATATCTTTCACATGGTTTTTCATCTAGATATTTTCTTTTATTTTTCACTGTTGTGTTTATTTTAGCATTGAACAATTCTTGGATCCATGATTACTTTAAGAAATTCATCATTTTATCAAAATTTTCAAAGGAATAACCATATTGATCACTCATATAGGTAATCTTTCATTAAAAGTATATCTCTATACTTCATATGGCATACCAAGATATAAAAATTATCAAAAACATAGCTCACCATTTATCATCCTATAACCAGTGCATGTTTCATTATATGAATAAACAAGAAATAATATTTTCTGAGTTCTATCAAAAAAGTTATATGACTTAGTTTTTCATTTTAATATAGATCTTAGAATCTTTGAGAAATTAGGTATGGTTACCATTATTATATATATATATTTTTTATCTTTAAAGGTTTAAATCTCATTCCCCTCGATGAATTATATAAAAGTTCTCTCAATAAACATTTGGTTAGCAGATCTAATATATCTTTTCTTTGAATTTACATAGTTAATAAAAATAATTCAATTTGAAAGCAAGTGTTTAACAATGTGTGTGTGTGTGTGTGTATTATACACACAACTTTGTGTCTTTCTAATTGCAGACTGACTGTTGCAATTGAAACAAATTGATAACATTGGTTTCGGTCAATATGAAATATCCTCTAAGAAATTCTGAAGTCACTTAGCTTCCTCTCTAGATTTATCGAGCACAATAAACTCCAATTTCATCATTCATCTTGTGATGAGTTTTCTTAGAGGATTTTCATGACACAATTGTGCCATCAAATGTGAAGATATATTAACTAGTGGATTTCAAATCCTTAATATTAAATATTTTTTTTGGCATCACTATACCCTTCTAGTACCGCTAGGTAAATAATATAGTGTAGTTTATAGTCCAAAGTATATCTCAACTATTTGAGTATCCATTTTATTGCTTTTCAATGATCCATACTCTGATCATTGATAAATCTACTCAATTTAGTAATCGAGTAAGCAACATCAGGTCTTGTACAATTCATGACGTACATTAGGCTTTTTAATTTTTTTTAAATATTCTAATTTGTTTATTCTCTTATATCTATATTAAATAGATGTAAACTTATGTCAATTTGTATTTTGATAGTGCTATTATCGCTTTTAAAAATTTGTCGATAATTTTCTCAATGTAATAAGATTGGAACAATACCAATTCATTAGATGCACTAGAATTTTTTATTCCTGGTATGACATCTCCAACACCCAAACCTTTCATGTCAAACTTATTAATTAATATTTTTTCAATAGACTAATCATGTGATCATTGATATCTAACATTAGCATGTTTTCAATATAGAGACATATAATGACATAATTTGTATCTATTTTTTTCATATAAACATATTTATCAATTTTATTAATTAAAAACTTATTTGACAATAAAACCTTGTTAATTTTTTATGTCATTATTTAGGTAATTATTTTAAACCATATAATAACTTCACAAACTTATAGATTTTCTTTTCTTGTTCACTTACAATAAACCCCTCGAATTGTTCTATCTTTTTGTCAAGGTCACCATTTAAGAAAGATATTCTTACATCTATTTGATGTATTTCAAGTTTGTTGTTAGTTGTGATGGTTATTAACATTTAAATGAAAGTTATTCTTGATATCGGTAAATAAGTGTCCAAATAATCCACACCTTCATGTTGTTTGAATCCTTTAACAATAAGTCTTACTTTTATTTATCAATAGTTCCATCAACATTCATTTTTTTTTTCTTAGAGATCTATTTATGTCCTAATGGTTTATTTCCAAGTGAAAGATCCATTAGTTTCAATGTATGATTTATTCATAATTGATTCAATTTCACTATCAATTACCTTATTTTAATAAAAAGCTTTAGGATAAAACATTGTCTTAAAACATATTTGAGGTTCATTTTCTAACATGTATGTTAAAAAATCAGGACCAATCATTTTGGTTTTTATTTTTTTTCTTTTTACTCGTTTTAGGCTCAACTTCATCATCTTTCAATTGATGATGACTACTTAAGCTAGCTTTAATTGTTTTCTTCATTGAACTGTTTTCTTGTGCTTATTTTAATGGAAGCATATCTTGAAAAAATAAAACATTTATTGATTATATTTAAGCATTATGATGAATATCATTTGTCTAGTATAAGGATAATATCACCTGACATCACAGCGATCTTTAAAAAAAAATTCTAAAAATGCGAAGAACAGATATCTAGCATCTTATTCTTAAGGGAAAAGGTCTAGTTTAAGGAGTCGACACCTAATATTATGGTCACTAGGAACCCTAACTAGTCAACAGAGATTTTTTGGTCCGAGACTGGTTACGTAAAAGAAAAGATATTATCACCTCTTACGCATCCTACCTGAGATAGGCTGCAATGCTGGTTTTATGGTCACTAGGAACCCTAACTAGTCAACAGAGATTCTATGGTCCGAAACTAGTTACGCAAAAGGAAAGATATTATTACCACTTATGTGTCCTACCTAAGGTAGGCTGCAATGCTGGTTTTGTCTTGAATTGCTAAGGATTTTTTGTATTATGCTTTAATGGTCTGTTTATCATATTCCTGACTCTGATATTGGTGAATAGTTGCCTATGAATATTTTCAACTTTAGTGTTGGTAAATATTGTGTAACCCAAAAAGTATAGTATTCCTGACTTTGGTACCAGTAAATAAATCCTTAAAATTTGAATTAAAAGAAAAGGAAACATTTTTTTTTTATTTTTTTTATTATTACTACCCTTTTTTAAGAAAAAAGAAAAGAAAAGATGTATTGCATATCATATTCACATTTAACAGTAAGAGTCTATAAATTGTATATACCATAAAAGCTATCAAAACAAAACAAAAAAAAAATGTAAGGGACCTATAAATAAATCAACGAAGATCCCTAATTTTTTTTGAAATTTTTTTATATAAAAAAATGGCTCGTTTGGCCAGATATCAAAAGAAAAGGGAAGAGCTGGCTCTTTTTTCAAATAACTTATTGTCCTTTTTTATCCTTAACCTCATAATGATATCTTCAACTTTTATTTTCTTATGCTTATGCTTAACATAGTTCTTAAAGTCTTTCCAAGATGGTAGTAATTTTTCAATTATTGTAACCACCTGGAATGATTCACTTAGTAACATACCTTTATCATTAATATCATAGAAGATGAGCTGAAATTCTTGAACTTGGCTCATAACAGTCCTTAAATCAAGATTTAAAAATTTATTGACTATGAATTTTTTTCATACGGGCATCTTCAGCCTTGATTGAATTACACACATCTTATAATGTATTGTCCATTCCATTTAAAATGTATTTTTTGCATACAAAATCATTATGACTCCATGCGTCCATAGCTGCCACAATAATGAGATCGGATTATTATTTGGCAACTTTGACGCTTCCTCTGTCAAGAACTTTATTAAGTTCAAGGTGGTCAGATGAAATATATTTTTTTCTACCACCTCTTAAAGTTCAATATATTAAATTTTTTTCTCATTAAGTACTGCAAAAGATGTTGTGAAATCTTCATAAGTAGTACTTGTCAAAACAACATTGGCTGGGACAACCAATTTTTGAGTTGAAGTCATCGTAAAATCTATATAAAAATAGTAATAACCATATATTTATAAATAAGTTTTGGATCCTCCCATGAAAATAAAAACGTCTAACATAAAGCTTGTAAAGCAAGTAAACAAACAAAAATATTCCAACTATACAAGATTAAATAAATACTTTAATATTATTTTAGTTCTTTTAAATATGCATCATGTCATTATAATTTAGAATAAAAACTAAATGATATGCATAAACATACAAACAAGATTTTGCATAAACAAGCATACACTAAACAAAAACAAATTTTTAGATGTTTCGCCGGGGGGAGGGGGGGGATTTGATAATTATCCGGATTAATTCCCAACATTACCCGCTTTGATTACTTGTTATAAAATCAAAATTAAACCTGAATATTTCGGCTTAAAATTTGATATTTTTTAGCTGAAAAAATTGTTTAGGTTTTAAAAAAAATCTTTTGAAAAAAAAATAATACTCAAATTCATTTGTTGAATTGAACAAAATAAGAGGTTGACAAAAGTAGTTTTTTTATGGATGAAAGAATTATTTTATAATAATAAATTCAAATCCAAGACTAAAATAGTTTAGGCTCGTGGGTTGAGCCTAAGCTAAATACACACTTATGAATTAAACTCATACAATATACTTAGGTTAATTATAATCCTTCAACTTTTTATTAAATAAACTATAAGAAAATCTTGTACATTTCGTACGTGAGATAGATTTTATGTTTCATAATAAGCATGTTAATTAAAGATTCAATTTGTTTTTCATTTATAATTTATTTTAATCATGTTAATATTTTATGTTAAATAACTTATATAGAAGAATAAGTTTTACCCCTAAAAATATATTCAACCCTTTGGCTGCTTTGTTAAATAATGACCCAAGATTGCTCGAGGATCACTAACAAAAGCATGCACATAATCAGCTTGTTCCAAAAATTGAAGAAATAATCATTCTCTAGGTCAATCACTCGAAAAGGCTTCGTCCAAAACCACAACATCTCCATCCTCCACATCAATATTGTCAATGAGATTGCCCCTCGAAGGCTGGTACTGCTACTGCCTCAGATTCATTCCCCTCTATCACCACCTTCTTGTAATCTATGGTGTCCGCTTGCAAAGAAGCAATCATAACAAGACTATCATCAGTTCCAACCTCCAAATCGTTGTCTCTCAATTTCACTTTCTTGGTGCTTCGACTCGATTCAGGGTTTTCAGAGTTATCAGTCTCTCTACTGGGGAGAAAGCTTCTTTGTTAGCTAAAATTAGCATTCACCTACCATGAACATGGACACCTAATTAATTATCATACTATCCTTTCAAGCAATGGCTAGGTTATACCACATTACGAAATTACACCTCCCCACTTAATTTCTTTCATTTCTATGGGGGCTAGAGAAATTATGTCCCATGATTGTGTTTTTAATATAAAGTTTTTTAGGTTCATCTCTCTTCTTCTCTCTCTCTCTCTGTGTGCCGTATTTTAAGTCAGTTTACACGCACTAAACTAAATCTCTATATCTTGAATAAAACTGTAAAACAAGACTTACACTATGTATTCCGTTGCCATCAATATTAGAAAGTAAAGAAAGTTAAATTAGATACCACATAAGGTCTTTTAGCTCGCATCCATTTTACCAACTTGGTCACTCATAGTTGGTTACTTCCATTTCTTTTCTTTCCTTTTATTTTTTTGTAAAAAAATTTGACACATTGATTTTGTTACCATAAGATCTACAGAAAGTATAATACTAATGATCCTAAATGATATGAAATGATTTTCAGATTGGTTAACACGATCAAAGCTTTACCTGGAAGATCCAATTTCTTGACCATATAAAATCTCCATCTCACAACTGGACAGATTTGGAGAATAATCATTTTGGACTATAAAATATGTGGCCAATTTTTTAAAATTTGTTTTTAGGAGTACAGAATCTTTGTAGTCTGATCATGGACAATTCAGGATTATGGAGAGCCGGAGCCTTTGTTGATTAAGGATTAGTGTTATTAACAACAAAATCCAATGCGATTCCCTCCCTCTCTCTCTCTGTTTTGGTGCCCAAAGACAAACAAAATATTGAATTTTGAATATGATTAATGGTATCTTTTTTTTTTACTTTGTGACGACAGTTATAACATTGAATTTTGAATATTGGATTATGAGAGAGGAAGCTCATCCATTTTACTTGAATTGTTCATCTTTAAGGTTGTAGGCTGTGTTTGATACTCGATGCTTGAGCTTGTGGCTAAACTAGTGGGGGAATCAGAAGGCAAAGAAGATGAAGTCAGGTCATGTTTAGGCGACGAAGAGATGGCTGCGGCAGGCGAAGGTGTGATGCTTGCCATTGCTGAACTATCTTGCCCTGGAGATGCAATGGAGATGATTGCTAACTACAGAATTTGCTGCCAGCAATTCCAATATTTTTATTCTTTTGGAAAGAAAATGCAAAAATAGTGCTCATCAGTTGAAACCAGCAAACCTTTTTCTCTGGAATTGGAAAGCAGACAGGAAGGCATTTGGTAAATATATTGGCCCATTAGAATATAGGAACAGGTAGAAAATGACATCAAAAGAAGGTTCTTAAACTAGGAGTGGTTTTCTATTCTTCAACAAAACTATAGAGTAACCTCAGTGAAGATTTTTGTGAGTTCATCTTATATCACAGTTAAAGCTTTCTACCTGGAGGCAGGTGTTATTCATGTCAAATCATCTAAAATAGCATGGAGACGCAAGTTTGAGTTACTCTCTATCCTGATTTACCGACTTGTACTCTAAGATAGTAAAAAACGTTTGATATCTGTACACTGTTCTATGGTGTCATATGCATGCACACATCTGCCATGGATATGCATAAAGACACAACATAAACCCGCATCCCCATTGAGCACCAGTCAACGTCTTCGAGCTGTGTATGCAATCTTTGCAGCACTCATCTCTGCTTGCTTCTTATTTCTTGCTTCTTTTCCAGTAAAATTCACTCCATCTATCTCCACTGTTGAAATGAAAGTAGGCGCATGAGCTTCACCAGATTTCTCTGTAAAATAAGTTGGCAAACCACAACCTTCTCTCTGAGCCATATCTTGTAAAAGATTCTTATAACCAGATTCATCCTAAAAAGAAAACAATAAATTACATAAAGAAGTGTAATCATGTGTCTAAAAGATACAAACACAAAAATTGCAAGCGTAACCAACAGATTTTTGCATCTCCACAATGAGTTTATTTAGAAAAATAACCTCTTCAACTCCATTTGGCAACAATGACATCAATGCAGCTTTTGCAGCTGCATTTTCAGCTTTGCTCAATGTGGGAAAATATTCCCGACTCTCATAGGTTTGTCCGTTTACAGTGACCTTGCACTTAAAGCGAATAGCATGAGGAGGACCCACACGCTCACAAGAATACACAGGTCGAGTGAAATTTCTCTTTTGCGCATAGGTTTGCAGCTGGTTTTTAAACAAGTGCAGAATACCTGTAAGCCAGGAGAAAATTCAGACGCATATGTCAAATACTGACTTGTCATGAAAGCACAAAATAAGGTGATTCAATATCAAGTTTCCATGGTTAGTTGATGCTACTACGTTCTTCAATCAGAATTCAGTTTCTCATTTGCTGCAATAACTTGGCAACCAACAGTGCGTTAAATATAAAAGTCCCTCCTTTCCCCTTTTATACTATAAAATTCAAACCTATAAGCTACCAAATGAATTAAATTACCCAATTACAAAACAATGATTTTGATTGCAGGCAGCAGATTCTCAACAGCCAAGCGAGGCACAACTGAGTACAGAGAAAATACAATAACAATAATAAACAAAATAAAGACTGATAGAACAATTGAAGTAGAAATTCTTATGTTTTCCTCCATTCTATATTCCCAAAAAAAGTATTGAATGAGACACAAGGGAAATAGACAGGAGAAAAGTTATCAGAGCAAGCTTAGTAGCATCTTAAAAGAGAAGTTATGTAGCTCTATTTGTTGAGATTTGGGCATGGGGAAGAGTCCATTCACCACAAGTATGGCTGGAAAGCAAGATTCACGATCTAACCCATCTTCAACAATCAAGAATTTTCATAAACTCTGTTATATATGGCAGCACAGCCATGTGGTTATGGTTAGTATTAGTTCCTTTCATTTTTCTCAAAAGCTGAATACGAACAATTTCTTTTTTTTTTTAAAGGAGGTTGGTTAATCTTTTGACGCCATAGAGACAACTGATTTAGCTAAAAGAATTCTAGATGCTGTGTATATAACCTGTTTTCATGCCTGTCAATTTAGAGAGGAAAACCTATTGTTTCCATAACAAATGGTTGCCGTTTTGGAATGCAACCATGAGTATCAAGCACATCCAACTGACTCCACTCCAGCACTAAGAAACGGTAATGATTTTGTAAGGAAAAAAAATCAATACTAAATTCTCTCTCACCTCCAAAACTCTCATCAGTCTTGGCAACTGCCCCGGCTTCATTTGACAGGGGAGTTGGATTTGCATCTTGTATGTCTAATTCCAATTTCCCTCCGGGAGATGGACGAGTATTCTCCCCAGCGCTTCCACCCGAACAGTCTGCAGAAACTTCAGCATAACATCAGTTTCTTCATTTCTTGATGCAGTGTAAATAAGCATAGGCACCACTAGAATGATTTATCATAAAAAGCTTCATGATTACAGGCATCAATCAATACATTCTATCAACAAAAAATAAATAAATTATAAGAAGCAAACGTTATTATTCAAGCATTCATTCTTAATCAAACATTAATTTACAAAATAATTTCATTTCAATAAAAAAAAATAGCCGAAAAAAGTCTTTAAAATATCTGATACAGTGCAATTAAAGCACAAGGAAATATAAAAAAGGGAAGAAATGAAGCGTTACAAAGAAACAAAAGGGATTCAATTACCATTAAGGGGGGAGGAGGAGGAAGGGCGAGGGTGGTCGGAGAAGTATTTATAGGCGAGCTTAGCAGCGTCGTTTTGAGCTTTCTTAGTGGAAGAAGAGGGGAAAGGAGTAGAAAAGAGGGTGGCGTCGACGGTGACAGTGGCATAAAAGTGAGGGCTGTGCTCTTGTCCCTCTTTAGTGACTTCATACTTAGGGATCTCCCATCCTCTCTGCTGGGACAGTTGTTGAAGCTTTGATTTGTACATTACTCTTTTATTATTCATGCGTCCTTCCACTCTCTCTTTCTTTCGTTATTATTGCCGGTTGCCTGTGAGTGATCATATATATATATATATATATATATATATATAAAGACACGCACGTGTGCTGTGTCTTTTTGTCAATCAATTCCCTTCCTTGGGAAGGAAGCTCTCTTTTCTTTTTCTTTTTCTTTTTCTTTTTCTTTTCTGATGATTTTCTAGAGAAAATGTCAAGTTTGATTTTTCCAAACTGGGTAGTCAGTAGTCACGGGTCATCTTCTTTATATATATACCGTATATTTTTGGTATAGATAATTTCCATACTTTATCTGTTCAGCTGTGGGTATCTATATAGATATTTATTTTATAATTATTATTTATTATTCAACAAAAAAATAAAATAGTTATATATATATATTTGAAGCATGTATATATATTAAATGATAAAACTATAAATATTATACATGTATATGTGTATATTATATCAATATTTTACATATTATATTCAATTAATATATATATATATATATATATATATATATATATATATATATATATATGTGTGTGTGTGTGTGTGTTATATGTGTGTAATCTTGGGTCGGGTTTGATAATATACATACCATATACATTACACATCAAGTAAAATAACTATTTAAAAAAAACTTAGATTGGTTCAGATCTATATATGTTAAGATCAAATTAAATTATCATCTCTATTTATTTTTGTTAATAATTATTTTATACATTAAAGAAACTTGATGTTGAAGTTGTTGACCACCTCAAAATTTTTTTATTTACATTCTTCTTTTTTTTAATTTGGTCTTCCAAACAATTTTTTACCCCCTTGTTATATAAATAATAAATCACTTCAGATATATTTGGATGTAATCAATAGATTTATTATAATTTATTATTATAATATTATAATTCTTAATTTGTTTTATTAAATACAAATATAAAATTTATAATTAATTTTTTTCTTGATGAAAAAAAAACACTCAGCACTCCTTTTTATGTTGATAAAAAAAACAATCCTCCCCATCACAGCAGCATAGCGTTAAAAATAAACAAGTAAAAATAATAACGAGATGGCATGCCCACACGCTGCCACAGGTTTATAAAAAAAAAATACTTAATAGTGTTATAATTGTTAATTAACGCTAGATAAATAATAGAAACTAAATATACTATTGAGCCAATATTTCATGACGGAAAAAAAAAGTTGTGTTGGTGATCAAAAACTTAGAGACTAAATAAAATGATTTGTAGCAATTCACAGTGTTTTGTGAGGAAATATACAGTGTTTTCCCCACATGACTTAGTTTTTTTGTTAATAAAAAGAAAAAAAAATTACAAAGCTAAATTCTCTACCAAGTTAATATTAAAAAAAATCGACAAAGATAATTTTGGAAGGAAAAAAACCCATGAAAAAAAACATTGCAGCAATTGACAATGTTTTGTGAGGAAAACTACAGTGTTTTCCTCACTAAAATTGACAAAGATAATTTTAGAAAAAAATCATAAAAAAAATTCATTTAGAGAAATACTATAGCAATCCACAGTGTTTTGTGAGGAAAACTATAACGCTTTCCCCATATGATTTAGCTTTATTTTAATTATAATTCTTAACCAACTTAATATTAAAAAAAATTGACAAGATAATTTTGGAAAAAATCATTAAAAAATCATGTGGGAAAACACTACAGCAATTCATAGTGTTTTAAAGAAAAAACATTACAAAACTAAATTCTCAATCAGCTTAATATCAAAAAAAAATAGACAGAGACAATTTTAGAAAAAAAAATATAACAAAAAAATAAAAGTAAAAAAAAACCATGTTGGGAACATTGTAGCAATTCATAGTGTTTTGTGATGAAAGCTACAGTGCTTCCCCACATGATTTAGTCTTATTTGTAATTACTTATAATTCTTATTCTCAACCAGCTTAATATTAAAAAAAAATTGACAAAGACAATTTTAAAAAAATCATAAGGAAAAAAACCAGTGGAGAGACATTGTAGCAATCCACAGTGTTTTGTGAGGAAAGCTACAGTGCTTTCCCCACATAATTAAGTTTTATTACAAAGTTAAATTTTAATCAGTTCAATATTAAAAAAATAAAATCGACAAAGATAATTTTGAAAAAAAAATATTTTTTTTTAAAAATAAAATACAAAAAAAAACTGGAAAAAAACCATGTGAGGAAAAACTTTAGCAATACATAGTGTTTTGTGAGAAAAGCTATAGCGTTTTCCCCACATGATTTAGCCTTACTTGTATTTACATGTAATTATAATTCTTAACCAGCTAAATATTTAAAAAATAAAATTGACAAAGATAATTTTAGAAAAAAAAACAAAAAAACCATGTGGGAAAAAAACATTATAGCAATCCACAGTAATTTGCTAGGAAAGCTACAGTGTTTTCCTCACATATTGTAACTGTAATTCTTAACCAGCTCAATATTAAAAAATAAAATCGACAAAGACAATTTAAAACAAAAAAAAAACCATGTAGAGAAATACGATAGCAATCAACAATGTTTTAAAGAAAAAATTACAAAACTAAATTTTCAATCAGCTCAATATTAAAAAAATAAAATTGACAAATATAATTTTAAAAAATAACATAGTAAAACCATGTGGAAAAACACCGTAGCAATCCACAGTATTTTAAAAGAAAAAAATTACAAAGCTAAATTTTTAACCAGCTCAAAATTAAAAAAGTAAAATTAACAAAGATAATTTTTGGGAAAAACAAAAAAAAGAAAAAAAAAGAAAAAGAAAAAAGAAAAAAGGGGAAAGTACTGTAGAAAAACCAAAACAAAAGAGAAAACACTGTAACAATCCACAGTAACATGTAAGGAAAGCTACAGTACTTTCCCCACATGTTTTAGCTTTATGTATAATGAAATAGAAAAATTATGTGGGAAAACACCATAGCAATCTACAATATTTTAAAGGAAAAAAATTACGAAGCTAAATTTTTAACCAGCTCAATATTAAAAAAGTAAAATTGACAAAAATAATTTAAAAAAAACGAGAAAAAAAAAGCATTGTAGCAATCCACAGTAACATATGAGGAAAGTTACAGTACTTTCCCCACATGTTTTAACTTTATGTATAATGGTTTTTTTTTTTTCTGAAACTATTGTTTTTAACTATATGGGATAAACGATAACAAAGTCAAGTTCAATTAAAAAGAAAAAAAATCTCACCAAACTTGTAAACCGGAACAACTTGGGTTACCCTAGCAAAGAGATAAACCATTTTAACCCTGTAAAAAGGCAAAATGAAAAGAAATAAATTACAAAACTTAATTTTTAATTATATCAATATTAAAAAAATAAACAAAAACAAATTTTAAAAAAAGTGAAAAAAAATAATAAAAAATTTAAAAAAAGTGAAAAAAAAACTGCAAAACAAAAGTGAAAAAAAAAAACAAAAAAGTGAAAAAAAAACAAAAAAGTGACAAAAAAAAAAGAAGAAGTAATCCACGGTAAATTCTATTGCAATCCACAATACAATAAGTGTGAATGAACAGTAAATTTCTCATATCCTTTAATTTTTGTATTAATGTTTTAGATAGCTACAACCATAGTTTTGAAACCCGGACCGGCCCGGCGGGTCGACCCGGGACCCGGCCGACCCGGGCCTGGAACCGGTCCGGGTCTAAGTAAAAACCCGTCTGGGAGTTGGCCCGGAGAAACCCGGTCGACCCGGAGGGTCGACCCGGAACCCGGTCGACCCGGGTAAACCCGGTTGAGACCCGGCTCCCTTCCTAATAGAGAAAGGCAAAAGCAGTGTTGTTACTTGTACGATCTAATCTCCAACAAATGGCCTCAACCGCATTTTTGACAAGTACTGGCCTCTCTAAATCCTCATCTGAAGTCTTCTGTCTTCCCTTCCTCTTCATCATTATCCATTCCCATTCCCATCCCCATTCCCACGTTCAGCTTGAAAGGGGCATGCTAGACATGTTTCTGTTGGAATTGATGGAGCACTTTCTGGCTCAGCTGCAGCCTCATTAGAAGAAGGTTTGTAATCGACTACCTCTTCTTCAAAACTTTTTTTCCTAACAGTTGATCTGCGACATCTTCTCTCTCTTCTTATTCATGCTACTGGTAAAGAGAAGGTTTGGATGTCAGGATCTCATTACCAGAAGTACCCGCCCCTAGTGTGGCAACCAAGTGCCTTTGCACCAGCTTGAAAAACCTAATCAATTAATTCTTTTCCATCGGTGAAAGATTTGATTTTTTGGGGTAAAGAAGAGGAAATTTCAAATCAGAGGGGAAGACAAATTTCACCTCATTAAGGGAGGGTGGTAGTTCGCCAGGTCTTAGTGAAGGGCTTAGGCAGCTTCCTTCCTTCTTTCTTTTGATGGTGGCTATTGACCCAATTTATTGCCTTATGGAGCCGTGACTGATGGCTATCAGCTGCTTGCTGGAAGGGAATAGAAAGCTTGGCAAGCTTGGCCTGCTTAGCAGGTGGAGTCGCCCTTCACCACCAGATGAATAATTAGCAGGAGATGGGGTCTCGATAAGAGGTTTTGAAAGTGCTCTGTTCATTCATAGATGGCTTATCTTCCCTCGGATGAAGCTTCTTACCTGTAGTTGGAGATGCAATATATGGCAATTTGACAATGAAGCCCACATGAGCGCCTCCTCAACCGGGCCCTACCTGTGATTAATAATTTTTCTTTTTTTATTATTTTTTTTGGGTTGACCCGGTTTGACCTGGGTCAACCCATGTGACCCGTGACCCGATCATTAGACCGGGTCAATTACCGGGTTGGGTTTCAAAACTATGGCTACAACACATGTGTTAGCCAACAAATGAATTTAGACAGTTAAGATGTCTTTTAGTGACTTTAATAATCTAGTAACCAATATTTTATATAATTTAATTTGTTAATAAATGTATTATATTATTTGGTAAATATAATTTGATAGAAGGTAATTTATTGTAAAAATGTAAAGTTGTGAGGGTAAAATAGTAATCTTATTTACATTTTCAACTAAATATAATAAACATATATTATAGAAAATTTTTATTTCAATTAAACAAAACACATAAATATTATGTGTTTCAAAAGCACATTTAATAATCTTCGAGTATATTTGGGAATGTGACAATAATTGCTTTTCAAAATGCTTTTTGCTCAAAAATGAATCAAAATAATATTTTTTATTTTTTAAAACTCATTTTTAATATTAGCAAATCAAAATGATCTGAAAATACACACAAATCAAAATGATCTGAAAATACACACAAAAAATTAATTTGAAATAAATAAAAAAATTATTATTTTCAAAAACACTTTTTAAATATAAAAATAAACAAACCCTTCATATATATATATATATATATATATAACACGTATATAAAAAAGGAGATATTTTTGTTTTCTAATACTTTTAAATTGGATAGCCCACTACTAGCTCATGTTCGTAATTAATTTTCTTTATTTTCTAGTTTTAATTCAACAATATGATTTGATCTACGTGGTTAATTAGTGATGTAAGAAACTTTTAGTACAACTTATTAACTGTGTGCCCTAATTTATTAACTGTGTGCCCTAATTTAGAAATTCCTTAATTTAATGTAATCCTAAATCAAAGTGTGAGGTGAATATATGGTCCACCCACCAAACTTCTCTAACAAGCTTGCCTATCGTTACTATCAAACTTTGAAACCTACCAACGTAGAGATGCTTTATGGCTAACGAATCCAACGCGTTAACTTAACGGAATAACTTAGTTCCTCTATATATATATATATATATATGAGCTAGTTACTACCAAATAGTACCAATCAGTGTCACTGTACAGGCACATGTAGCTTAACATCAAGCTGTCAGAACTGATTATTACATCCATTTCTGTAACTGTAGCTTTCCTCGTAAATTACTGTGGATTGCTACAGTGTTTTTTTCACATGGTTTTTTTTATATAAAATTATCTTTATTAGTTTTTTTTTTTAATATTGAGTTGGTTAAAAATTACAATTATAAATAAGGCTAAATTATGTGGGGAAAACACTGTAGTTTTCCTCACAAAACACTATGGATTGATACAATTTTTCCTCACATGGTTTTTTTCAGTTTCTTTTGTGTTTTTTTTTTTGTAATATTTTTTCCAAAATTATCTTTGTCAATTTTTTTTTTTAATATTGAGTTGGTTAGAATTTAACTTTGTAATAAAGCTTAATCATGTGGGGAAAACATTGTAGCTTTCCTCACGAAACACTGTGGATTGCTACAGTGTCTCTCCACATGGTTTTTTTTTCCTTATGATTTTTTTAAAATTATCTTTGTCAATTTTATTTTTTTAATATTGAGCTGGTTGAGAATTACAATTACAAGTAATTACAAATAAGGCTAAATCATATAGGGAAGCACTGTAGCTTTCATTACAAAACACTATGAATTGCTATTATGTTTCCAACATGGTTTTTTTTCCCCTGTTTTTTGTGTTTTTTTTGTTATATTTTTTTCTAAAATTATCTCTATCAATTTTTTTTTTAATATTGAGCTGATTGAGAATTTAGTTTTGTTATTTTTTTCTTTAAAACACTGTGGATTGCTGCAATGTTTTCCCACATGATTTTTTTTATGATTTTTTCCAAAATTATCTTTATCGATTTTATTTTTTTAATTATTGAGTTGGTTAAGAATTATAATTACAATAAAGCTAGATCATATGAGGGAAATGTTGTAATTTTCCTCACAAAACATTGTGGATTACTACAATATTTCTCTAAATGGTTTTTTTTATGATTTTTTCTAAAATTATCTTTGTTGATTTGATTGGGAAAGTACTGTAGTTTTCCTCACAAAACATTGTCAATTGCTACAACGTTTTTCCTCGTGGGTGTTTTTCCTTCCAAAATTATATTTGTCGATTTTTATTTAATATTAAGTTGGTAGAGAATTTAGCTTTGTATTTTTTTTGCTTTTTATTAATAGAAAAGCTAAATCATGTGGGGAAAACATTGTATCTTTCCTTATAAAACACTGTGGATTGCTACAAATCATTTTGTTCAGTCTCTAAGTTTTTGATCACCAACACAGCTTCCGTCATGAAATATTGGGTCCATCATACATTTAGTTTCTATTACTTATCTAGTGCTGATTCATAATTATAACACTATTAAGTATATTTGTTTTATAAATCCGTGGCAGTGCGCGAGATGCCATCTCGTGTGTGTGTGTAAAGACACGTACGTGTGCTGTGTCTTTTTGTCGATCAATTCCCTTCCTTGGGAAGGAAGCTCTCTTTTCTTTTTCTTTTCTTTTCTGATGGATTTTCTAGAGAAAATGTCAAGTTTGATTTTTCCAAACTGGGTAGTCACGGGTCATCTTCTTTATATCTGTACTGTATATTTTTGTATAGATAATTTCCGTACTTTATCTGTTAAGGTCTGGGTATCTATATAGATATTTATTTTACAATTATTATTCAATAAAAAAATAATATATATATATATATATATATCTTGGGTTAGGTTAGATAATATACATACCATATTCATTACACATTAAATAAATTAATTATTTAAAAATACTCAGGCTAGTTTGGGTTGATACTTATTAGGTTCGGATTAAATTATCGTTTTTATTATTTTTTGCTAGTAATTATCTTATACATTAAAAAACTTGTTATGAAAGTTGAACACCTCATATTTGTTTTTATTTTCTTTTTTTAATTGGATCTTCCAAACGTTTTTTTTTACCTCCTTAACATTGGTTATATGAATAATAAATCACTTCAGATATATTTGGATGTAATCAAGAGATTTATTATCATTTATTATTAGTATATATAATTCTTAATTTATTTTATTAAATATAAACTTTTTAATTTATAATTAAATTTTTTCTTGATGAAAAAAAAAACACTCGGCACTCTTTTTTAGGTTGATAAAAAAAAATATCCTCCCTCTCACAGCAGCGTAGTGTTAAAAATAAACAAGTAATAATAATAATAATAATGTTTTAGATAGCTACAATACATGTGTTAGCTAGGAAATGAATTTAGGCAGTTAATGTCTTTCAGTGACTTTCATAATCTAGTAACAAATATTTAATATAATTTAATTTGTTAATAAATATATTATATTATTTGGTAAATATAATTTGATACAAGGTAATTTATTGTAAAAATGTAAAGTTGTGAGGGTAAAATAGTACTCTTATTTACATTTTCAACGAAATATAATAAATATATATTATAGAAAAATTTTATTTTAATTAAACGAAACACATGAATATTATGTATGAAGGAATTGTTTCAAAAGCACATCTAATAATCTTTAGGGATGTTTGAGAGTGTGATAGTGGTTGCTTTTGAAAATAATTTTTTAAAAATATATATTAAAATAATATTTTTTATTTTTTAAAACTCATTTTTGATATTAGCACATGATTTAAAAACACATACAAAAAATTAATTTGAAATAAATAAAAAAATAAAATAAAAATAATTTTTTAAAAAAACACTTTTGAAATATAAAAATAAACAAACCCTTCTTTTATATATATATATATATATATATATATATATATATATATATATATATTACACGAATATGAAAAAGGAGATATTTTTGTTTTCTAATACTTTTAAATTGGATAGCCCACTGCTAGCTCTCATGTTCATAATTAATTATCTTTATTTTCTAGTTTTAATTCAACAATATGATTTGATGTATGTGGTTAATTAGTGATGTAAGAAACTTTTAGTATAACTTATTATCTGTGTGCCCTAATTTAGAAATTCCTTAATTTAATGAAATCCTAAATCAAAGTGTGAGGTGAATGGTCCACCAAACTTCTCTAACAAGCTTACCTCTTGTTGCTATCTGTTTTTGTTTTTACGTGTTTGGTTGCGTGATTACTTCTGTGTTTAAAGCAATCATTTGGTAATGTTTCAACAACAAATTTATACTAGTAGGGCTTATTATTAATTATAGCACAACCACAGGTTTACAAGAAGCAGCTAAGAGCTACTTCTTGTGCTGGGAAAACTCATGAACAGTGGAGTCATGCTCCACTATTCATGGGTTTTCTTCAATGAACAGTGGAGCATGCTCCACTGTTTTGACCGGACCGGTCCGATTCAAAGCTAAAAATACATTGAACCGGGTCCGATCTAACAAAATAAAAAATATATTTTTTATTTTTAATTGTGTTTTATTCGAAAAACTAGTGTTAAACATTATTCAATGACACTATATAAATTAGACGGAGATCGCTTGATGACATAACATTTACAGAATTTGATCGCAATCCTAATTTTATTCCTGATTATATTTTACCTATGTTGTTGCGCTCTTAAAAAATTTAATGGAATAATAAAAAATATTTTATAAAAAATATTATTTATTTCATGATATAATAGTAATAGTTAAATCTACAATATTTAAATTAAAAACCATAAATATTAATATATATTTTTTAAAATTATTTTATAACCTCAATTTCAAAAGCATTCTTAACCAAACACATTAAACTACTTTTTGTTCAACCTCAATTTCAACCACAGTTTTAACCAAACATATATTTTTCCAAACCAACATTTGACTAAAAGTACTTTTTATAAAATAATTTTTTTCAAATCACAACCATAACAGCTACCGCAATACCAAACACACTTTCAAGACTATTCCTCCTACCAACGTAGAGATGCTTTATGGCTACCAAATCCAACGCATTAACTTCATGGAATAACTTAGAGTGTGTTTGGGACTGTGATTGTAATTATTTTTTAAAATATTTTTTACTCGTAAATATATTAAAATAATATATTTTTTATTCTTTAAGAATTATTTTTAATATCAGTGCATCAAAATGATCTAAAAACACTAAAAAATTATTAATTTAAGGCAAAGAAAAAAATATTAATTTTTTCAAAAACACTTTTAAAACGCAAAACAAAAACATATCTATTACATTTTGTTAAATTCAGTTCAGTCATTCTAGCAGGTTAATTTGAGATTCAAAACATGATTAAAAATCAAGTTTTTAATTGAATTGAATAAGATATTAACCTGATTATATTTTTAGTAATCTAGTTAACTAAATAGCTAAATATAGTAAAAACTCAACCGGCAAAAAAAAATACATAAGGGTGGGAGGGATCTAACTTTTAACATAATTTTAGCTGTATCATTATCCATCAAAACAAGTAAAACAACTTCAAATGTAATGTGGAGTCTAAGTAAGGTGCTTGAATGGTAAGGTGGTTGGGTTTTAATAAACATGTCAATCAAGGGTTTGTACATCAATTTTTTATTTATGTATAATTTATTGTAATTATTTTAATATTTCTTGTTAAAAAGTTTTCAACAATGTTTTAACTCTAAAAGTGAGTGAAATCCACTTTAAATCTGATTTTAAATATGTTTATTAATTATATTTTATTAAAAGGAATTTTAAAACCTGTTTGAAAGTGTAGTTACGGTTGCTTTTCAAAATGTTTTTTGTGTTGAAATGCATTAAAATGATGTTTTTTTATTTTTTAAAAATCATTTTTGAGATTAGCACATCAAAACGATTCAAAATATACAAAAAAAAATTAATTTTTAACAAAACAAAATTGAATTTTGGAGGAACGCGGATTGCACCGCGTTCCAATCGCTCTCTATATTATGAGAATGAAATTATTACTATAAAAGACTCAAATATGCATAGAGATAATAATCTGAGAAATCACTACATAAAGATGAATAACTTCTGGCTTTGAATCTTTATTACTGAAATAATTTCAACATGACCCACAGTTATTCAAACAATAAATTCCTTTTTTGTTTGAATAAAATTCAATGGACAAGGGAAGATTAAACTCTCAACCTTCTATGTTTTGAATTTTGAATAAAATTCATTAGACCATGGAAGATTGAACTCTCAACATATCCTGGTTGGCTCACTTGGCACTGGCAAGCTGGGTGCGGAGCAGCTTGGCAGCATCAACCATGTTCTTGAGAGCTGGCTTCACCTCGGTGTACTTGCGAGTCTTGAGTCCACAATCAGGGTTAACCCATAAGATGTTTGTCTCAAGCACTGCAAGCATCTTGTTAATTCTGTCAGCAATCTCCTCGGTTGATGGTATTCTAGGAGAGTGGATATCATAGACACCAGGGCCAATTCCAGCACCATATTTCACTCCCTCACGGAAGACTGAGAGAAGCTTTTCATCGGAGCGAGAGTTCTCTATGGTGATCACATCAGCATCCATGTCGATAATTGATTGGATAATGTCATTGAAGTTGGAGTAGCACAT